>NC_069505.1:635440596-635640045 GCF_027579735.1 Bombina bombina | reverse complement strand
ATAATCTGTTTATAGATGTTAAACTACAGGTTTGTTTGTTATTAGTAAATAAACCTCGAGCTTGTATTTGTCTGAACTGCTCATATATGTTATTGTGCAATGGCGTCTTTATTTTTAAATAGACATTACAAACAAACAATTGTATCAAATGATCTGTAGAGATAGAAAATTGTTTAGACTTTAAAATGAAAATCAATTTATCTTTGTATTTAGATATCCTCAACATAAGACATTTAAATGCACATGGTTGAGCCAATCACATAAGGCATCTCTGTGCATCCACCAATCTTCATCTACTGAGCCTATCTCGATATGCTTTTCAAGCAAAGTATGTCAAGATAAGAAGAGAAGTAAATACACTCTTTAAATCTCTTAAAGGGACACTGTCCAAACAAATGTAGCGTTCGTGATTCAGATTGAGCATGAAATGTTAAGCAACTTTATAATTTAATCCGATTCTCAAATGTTAAGAATTATCTTGTTATCTTTCTTTGCAAATCAATAATGATATTTTAGATTACGGACAATTTTGGCAAAAAACCTGGGTTGTCCTTGATGATTGTTGGATAAATTAATCCACCCAAAACAAAATAAATTCTGTCCAGAGTACTGAAGCAAATAAATGATCAATTTAATGCCTTATTTTTAAAGTAATGATAGCAACATCACGAGGAACATTGATAATATGAGTCAATTTTTAAAGTTGCTTAAAATAGAATACTCGTTCTGAATGTATAAATCATTAATTTTTTAACTGTCTCCCTTTAAGTATATTTTGAGTTCATGTCCCTTTAAGGAGACATTTCACAATAATGCTTGAAAAATCATAAACCTAGGCACCTTCCTGTCAGGGTAAAGGTAAATGACATAATATATATATATATATATATATACTAATATATATACGTAAATGAAATAATATAAAAAGGATGTGTGTATATATATGAAGCCATCTATTTTATCAGATGTGCTGTAGAATAGAAATTCTGATGTCAGGATTTAATTCAAAACCCCCTACAAGATGAGAGCTGGGTGAATACACATTCATCAGGATTGGAAATCAGCATAGCCTTTTGAAGCACGACCCCTGCGGTGTGAGCACACAGACATTTTCCAAAAGGAACTGACTCAGTGACCATGCTCATTTGATTATATGCAGAGTTTTATGACTCTATGTCATTTGGCCTGCCCAATTTAATACAATCACTTAGAGGAATGTTGGGGAAGTAATTTTAACAGAGAACAGGATACAGGCCCATATATGAATTTCCTCCAAGGGAAATGCCGATCCGTCTGAAGAAATGTGAGAGATACAAACATTCTTCAAAGGAGCTGAAAATTGACAGCTGCCTGTTAAGTGTGGCTGATAACATCAGAATACACGTAACACAGACGTTGTGTCGGGGGTTAGAATAACACAGTGAAGACAAATGGCTTACATTATGATTTCAAAACAACTGTATATGTTTTAATGGACATGAGATGTGTGTGTATATATATATATATGTAATATATATATATATGTGTATGTTTTGAAAGCATGAATATCTTAGCCTCTGTGTGTTTAAGAACATGAATAGATGTTTATGGACCTGAAGAGAAGTGATTATTAACAATTATTTTTATTTCAGATCTACATAGACAGGATTCACTTGGAATACAGTACAATACTGAATTAAAAATAAGCTATTACTCACATATAAATGCCAGGATACCGATAAAATTGTAATGCATTTTAAGCTAATAATTAGCAGTATTAAAATACCTTAATATAACAAAATGTTAATAATATAACATATTTGGTATCAGAATAATCAGAAAAAATAACCTAATATTAATCATCTGTAATTGGGGTTATATATGATTAATGCAGAGAGTGTGATCTGATTAAATAACCATTTTATAAGAAAAGAATTAACTTGATTAAAAATGTTAGATATATGTGATGTTTCATATCAAAATGATCAGAAAATTCATAAAACCCTACCCTATCTAAAACAAATATTATGAATAATTGCTGTAGAAAGGTATGGTCTGATTAAATAACCATTTTATGAAAATAATCAACTTACTTAAAAATGTTTAGAAATGTGAAGGTGAATTTGTGTTGTTTGTAAAATGCTGCCACCTGGTGTTGCCAGAAGCTTTTTGGCTGTTGGAAATGGGATATTCAGATTATCCAATAGAGGGACAAGGTTTCGAAGGGCCACCCATATTTCACACCAATGATTACACTAATAAGTTGATGCAGAAAGAGAAACACTGGCTGCAAAGTTTGGTAACTGACTGAAACTGTTTTGCGTGGGACACAGTCAAACTACAAAAACAAAGTGGGCCATATTTCTCCTATTCCATTGCAATTACACTTATTTTATATGAGGTGTGAAATTGGATCCGTTGCAAAAATTGGGAACTGGATTGCTGTTATTTGGTGATGTATATAAAAGTTTTATTATAAGATAAGTTATATGCATAGTCAATTTGTATTTAATAGATTTAAAGAAACAGTGGCCTAGATTTAGAGTTCGGCGTTAGCCGTGAAAACCAGCGTTAGAGTCCCCTAACGCGGGTTTCTTACGGACTCCGGTATTTAGAGTTTATTTACCGACACTCAAAAATCACCTAACGCTCACATTTCTACCGACACCTCAGACCCAGTAGTAAACATATACCGACAAAATAAACATCCACGAATCACAAAACAAATATTACACAAACTACACTTACACTCATACAAACACTACACTATTTTTATTTTTATGATTAACTAATTTTTCATCCAAATACAAAGGATAAAAGTTGCGAGATCTCGGGTGTTAGAAAAAAATATACACAAATCCATTTTCCCATTGACTTACATTGACACACGGGAAAAGACCCTCATATACCTACATCTAACTAATAACATTATCACAAACATACACTCATCGATGCATACAAACAATATACACCACATGACATACAAAAAAAATTGATTTATTACATAAAGAACACGATTTAGTTACTTTTTCACAAAAGCTCATGACGTCACTCACTTTACGAGGAAAACCAGTCTTAGAAAAAAAAAAATATATTTTTTTAGAGCCTCCATTGACTTCTATTGGGAAGACGTGCTCGTGCAAGCGAAACCCACATTTCCATAACGCACGCAAATAGCGTAGACAGAAAAACTCCAAATACCAGCGCTAGAAAATACATGATTTTATGCGTTAGACACAGCTCGGATAAATAGATCAACAAATGACTATTTCCCTATGGTGGATTTATGGATTTTACAGTTTGAATATTCACAACACCATTAAATTGTTTCACACTTTTAGATTACATCAACTACAAATCAACATCACTAGTAACACATTATTATTTAAATAAAATTACATTTAAACTGACAAAAAAATTCATTAAAATTTTCTGGATTCACAAACAGTACACAATGGGAAACACCTCTCATTTACCTTTATTATTGCATTTCAGTTATTCAACTCATATGCTTGCAGCAACTGCATATCTACATAGGCTTAACACATGATCAGTCATGGATGCACATACATTACTTTTAGCATTCACTCATACATGTGCATTCAAATGATGGGGGAAAAACACATTACATTCTCTCGAGGAATCACAAAACACAACATATGGATTTTACTGTAATTTTAACATCATGATTCCATCACAATAAACCATTAGGAATTACGTACAACAAGAACATCATTACACCAGATTACAGATGTCACTTTATGGGAAGGAACAACCATGCCACACCGCTATATAGAAGTCAGCATATGTGGGACACAATCACAATATATACGTACATGTACATAACACGCATCACCCATCACGCAACCACAAAGCACACATTTAGATTTTATTCAGCACACAATAACAATGTAGCACAATACAACAACACAATGAGGATTTCAGAACTACATAGGCAGGTTAATAATATCATGACGTCATTAGAAGATTCAACCATACACATCACAGATTCACCACTGTACCGCCCCTTTAGGAACTTTAACACTCAATACTACAATACAACATATACGTAAACAACACTTTGGAACAGCATTATTAGGGAAATTTCAATGGGACAATTAAGAAATATTGTCAGATCGCAAATCACTTTATATACAATACTACAGATGGCATCCGGAAGTTATTCAGTATTAGTGCCATTTGAATGGGACGCATACAATATTGACAGCTCGGCAATCACTTATATATACAATACTACAGATGACAGCCGGAAGTGCTTCAGTATTCGTGCCATTTTTATGGGACGCATACAATATTGACAGCTCGGCAATCACTTATATATACAATACTACAGATGGCAGACGGGAAGTTCGGAATTATTATTGCGATTTGAATGGGACGCATACAATATTGACATCTCGGCAATCACTTATATATACAATACTACATATGGCAGACGGGAAGTTCGGAATTATTATTGCGATTTGAATGGGACGCATACAATATTGACATCTCGGCAATCACTTATATATACACAATACTACAGATGGCAGACGGGAAGTTCGGAATTATTATTGCGATTTGAAAGGGACGCATACAATATTGACAGCTCGGCAATCACTTATATATACAATACTACATATGGCAGACGGGAAGTTCGGAATTATTATTGCGATTTTAAAGGGACGCATACAATATTGACAGCTCGGCAATCACTTATATATACAATACTACAGATGGCAGATGTTACTTTATCGTTTACAAACAATATTGCAGCAACATTGATCGATCACATTCGATGCACATTATACACAACTATGCACTTTCATTCATGTTAGCCTGGACGTGTGCTTGTTACTATAAGATCGCGTTTAAGAAATATTGATTACGCATATGATCAAACATTACAAACATGCACTGTATGTGTGATATTTGACACTTTCACATAGAGATTAATTGGGGGAAAACAACATTTCAGCAAACAACAAATAAACGCCCACTGTGAAAGCATTCGCGCCGCTCACATACAAACAAGTGTATACAATTAGCAATCATTACAAACTCACTACCATTGGACTAATTGTACTATAAATCCCCCAAACAACATGGCCAAAGCATCACTTGTGATCCACATCAGATCAAGTGCTTACCTTGTTACGCTGTTTTGAAAGATGGATGACGATGACATGGTAGACGCTGCTGGTGCTGCTATTGCCGAACTAGCTGTTGGTCAAATCAGGCAGCCTCGGCGGCTCAGACTGAGACGAAGGGGTCGTCTGGTTCGAGGTCCTCGTGTCTACAGGGTGAGACCCACCTTGGAAAACATGAGCGACTTTGAGGTTTATGATAAGTATCGGCTCGATCGCGAACAGCTCATTGGCCTTTACGATCTTCTTAAACCTCATTTGGAGCCACGTATACAAATAAGGACTGCTGTTCCCCCCATGAGTAAGATGCTAAGCTGTCTATACGTCCTGGCCTCCGGGAGTTTTCAATCCGGAGAACTGTACATGCATGGCCTGTCTCAAGGTACATTCTCTGGGGTGTTTGATAACTTTCTGGACGCCATGGTACGTATCAGTAAGCAATACATAGGATTCCCACAGAATGATGGTGATTGGAGGCGCCTGAAGCGGGAATTCTTTGATATTGCTCAATTGCCCAATGTCTTGGGAGCCATTGATTGTACCCACATTGCGCTGCGTGCTCCAATTGATGACTTGCCCTTCAGAAATCGCAAACATTTTCATAGCCTCAACGTGCAGTATGTTTGTGACGCACGGATGAAGATTATGCATGTGTATGCGAATTTTGGAGGTGCTTGTCATGATGCCCGCATCCTCTTTCAGTCGTCCCTGTGGAGACAGTTTGAGGAAAGACAAATGCCCCCTGGTTATCTCGTTGGTGAGTATTTGTGCACAACATGGTTAATTAGTTTGACAATTGCCACTGTAGTTTTAAAATTCTAGCGTCATGTTCAGCTATAGGATGCAATTTAACCATTTGTTATTTTCCTACGCTAATGTCTACTTTTCGTTCAATGCAGATATGTAGCATGTCATACCTTAAATGCTCCGATAGAGAATGCAATGTAACCATGTAGTTAGCATTTTACACAAGGTTTGGTTTAGGAGAAATACGCATATGTAGCATGTCTTAGCTGAAATGGGAAGATATTAGCTTATGCAATTTAACCATGTCATTGTCTCTTTCCGCTAATGTCTACTTTTAGTTCAATGCAGATATGTAGCATGTCTTACCTTAAATGCTCAGAGAATGCAATGTAACCATGTAGTTAGCATTTTACACAAGGTTTGGTTTAGGAGAAATACGCATATGTAGCATGTCTTAGCTGAAATGGGAAGATATTAGCTTATGCAATTTAACCATGTCATTGTCTCTTTCCGCTAATGTCTACTTTTAGTTCAATGCAGATATGTAGCATGTCTTACCTTAAATGCTCAGAGAATGCAATGTAACCATGTAGTTAGCATTTTACACAAGGTTTGGTTTAGGAGAAATACGCATATGTAGCATGTCTTAGCTGAAATGGGAAGATATTAGCTCTTGCAATTTAACCATGTCATTGTCTCTTTCCGCTAATGTCTACTTTTAGTTCAATGCAGATATGTAGCATGTCTTACCTTAAATGCTCAGAGAATGCAATGTAACCATGTAGTTAGCATTTTACACAAGGTTTGGTTTAGGAGAAATACGCATATGTAGCATGTCTTAGCTGAAATGGGAAGATATTAGCTCTTGCAATTTAACCATGTCATTGTCTCTTTCCGCTAATGTCTACTTTTAGTTCAATGCAGATATGTAGCATGTCTTACCTTAAATGCTCAGAGAATGCAATGTAACCATGTAGTTAGCATTTTACACAAGGTTTGGTTTAGGAGAAATACGCATATGTAGCATGTCTTAGCTGAAATGGGAAGATATTAGCTCTTGCAATTTAACCATGTCATTGTCTCTTTCCGCTAATGTCTACTTTTAGTTCAATGCAGATATGTAGCATGTCATACCTTAAATGCTCCGATAGAGAATGCAATGTAACCATGTAGTTAGCATTTTACACAAGGTTTGGTTTAGGAGAAATACGCATATGTAGCATGTCTTAGCTGAAATGGGAAGATATTAGCTCTTGCAATTTAACCATGTCATTGTCTCTTTCCGCTAATGTCTACTTTTAGTTCAATGCAGATATGTAGCATGTCTTACCTTAAATGCTCAGAGAATGCAATGTAACCATGTAGTTAGCATTTTACACAAGGTTTGGTTTAGGAGAAATACGCATATGTAGCATGTCTTAGCTGAAATGGGAAGATATTAGCTCTTGCAATTTAACCATGTCATTGTCTCTTTCCGCTAATGTCTACTTTTAGTTCAATGCAGATATGTAGCATGTGATACCTTAAATGCTCAGATAGAGAATGCAATGTAACCATGCAGTTAGCATTTTACACAAGGTTTGGTTTAGGAGAAATATGCATATGTAGCATGTCTTAGATGAAATGGGAAGATACAGAATAATATAGAACTAGATTTTTGTATTTTTAGGAAAAAAAAAATTAATGGATTATCGTGTACCAAAATATTTTTTTTAAACAAAATACTATTTTAAGGATTCTGTTTGAATTATGTTCTGTTCATAATTTATAGGTGATTCTGGGTACATGAGCCGGCCTTGGCTCATTACCCCCTTGCGTAGCCCGACTGATGTGTCTGAGGAGCGCTACAATAGGGCTCATAAGAGAACCAGGGCGGTGGTTGAAAGGATGTTCGGGCTCCTGAAGATGAGATTCAGGTGCCTGGACCGTTCTGGAGGAGCACTCCAGTACAACCCAAAGAAGGTGGCTAAGATCGTTGTAGCCTGTAGCGTCCTGCATAATATTGCACAGCGGGCTGGGATGCTGCAGGCCGTCCCGGTGGACAGAGACCTCCTCAGAGATGAGGAGGATGATCCTGTTCTAGAGGGGGAATTCCAGGACGAGGGCCTCAATGTCAGAGCAGACGTCATCAACCGCCACTTTAGACGGTAAAGAATAGAAGTTAGACTGTAGTATTTTCAATAGATGTGAACTCTAGGGAAATGACAAGTAGAGAATTGTGCAAACATGTTATGATTGTTCATCAAATGATAAAAATGTGTTTCATTTATTAATATAGGTGATGCTCTGGGCATTGGGTCCTGTAGCGAGTCTTTGCCACCTGGTTTTTAAAGAGGACATCAGATGGTAAGTATAAATGTATGGACTGTTGCTGGCATGAATTGTACACAAATACATCATATGGCATACATTTTCAAAAATAGTATTTAGTTTACACATTACTTAAAATGTAAATACTCAGAAAGGGATCCTCTAGAATGACTATGGTTCAATGTCACACATTAGAGGTTTGTTCTGCTCAATATGACTCATCTTCACACTTGATAGAAAATAACACAAGTTGCTACACACGCTTAGTAAGCTAGTGACAGAAATTTATTATGAAATGGGGGGTGGGAGAGGGGTACAGAACTGATTCACACACTTGTAGTAATTTTATTTAAATTTCTTCTTCCATTAGGGAGCTGACTTAATCTAAAGACTGAAAGGGAAGAATTAGAAGCCTGACAGTGAAGATTGCCCAGACTGACAGTGGGAAAAAGCCAAGATTGAAATTGAAGTATACCAATGGGATCATGTCTGGCATTATCTTTCCAATCTGCTGACCTTGAAAACCATACAAAGACATGTTCACATGGTAAGTGGCAACTATTTGATAGAATAAGGCTGTGGAGACATCCTATTGGAGACACTTAGATGATTTTCAAATTTTTAGATGGTATTTCCCAGTCCTCTATTTAATGAACTGATGAATAAGACACCTATTGAAGATCAACTGTTTACCCCTGAATTGACTTTCAAAGACCATGCATTATCCAGGTTGGTGTACCAATGCATGCTAGTGAAGACTGTTGAATATTAGTAGCTTACATACATTAGTCATATTTAGTTCTTTATTAGATATTTAGGGATCACAATCAGACACTTAGCTGATTTTACTTTTTTAGATGGTATTTCCCAGTCCTCTATTTAATGAACTGATGAATAAGACACCTATTGAAGATCAACTGTTTACCCCTGAATTGACTTTCAAAGACCATGCATTATCCAGGTTGGTGCATGCTAGTTAAGAATCACAGGAAGAATGTTGATTATTGTTAGCTTACATACATTAGTCATACTTATTTCATCATTAGATATTTAGGGATCACAATCAGAAAAAGGAATACATATTATAGTTGATATAGAGGTATTTGAATGGACATGAAATATTACATTTATGTTCAGCATACATATATTGTTGAAATGTGATATACATTATTATGCATAATTCGAAATTTGGATATTTAAATTGAATTTTGATTCAACAATATAATGGTGTATGTTTTTTATTTTTTTTTAAATCAATTTAATAAATATCTTTCAAAAATGTTGAACAAAGTTAGAGCATAGACACAAGATGATTGTAAATGTATTTTATGAATATTTGACAACGTGTGTATTAACTTTGTTCCATTTTTTTATTTGTCATTTCAGATTGGCATCTGATGACTTCCAGGAATATTTTTTTTTTTTTTTCAATAAACTTTTTTTTTTTTTTTTTTTTTACATGTTTATAATAAATATTTTATTATTAAATACATTCTTTTGAACAGATTATAATAAATATCCATATAATCTGTCAATAAAAATTTTTTTGACTCCCATGACTGGTAGTTGGCTATTTGACAAGCACATGCATAAGATCAAATAATGCATTAATTTTAGAAAATCAACTGATTCCGAGAATATTACATTAAACTATCTTTTTTAACATTAATTGGGGAGTGAGATCCTTCGATGCTTTTCTTTTGAAAATCTTAGATATTAAATTAATTTTGGATATGTAGTCAAAATTTCTCATAAATTATTTATTTTCACTTTTAAGAAGGGGAAGTGGTTCAATTACATTAAAGTGACAGTGTTGTTGAATGTAAAATTAATTTTATAAGATCTTGTATCTTCCTTAGGTATCTCAAAACATTATTTTCAAAATTATTTTAATTTTTACTTGTATAAATGGTAGGTCATTTAACTTGATATTTTTAACAAGCTAGTTATTGGATGCCAGGTTAATCTATGTAATTTTCTAGTGGAGTCATTTAACTATAGTTAGTAATATTATGTATTTTTAAAAATCTTACCTCTTGGGTTAGACATCAAATATCTATATATAATTTTAATTCCCCTTTAGTTTATTTGGACAATGTTAAATCAACATTCCAAATGTTTTGGTCCTTAAAGGGACATTCACAAAGTATATTGTGTATAGATTTTTAAAAAAATCATAAAAGAATTTAAACATATTTAGAAAGTAATATAGAATTACATTCAGTCTTTAAATATACTTTTAAAAAAATACATCAATGCACATATCTTAGTCAATTACATAAGGCATCTATATGCAAACAACAATCAGCATCAAAATAGCCTATGTAGATATGTATTTAATCCAAGAATATATATAATTACAATATAATGATTGAATAACAAAACATATTAAGTTGGTCAAATATTAGAATCTTATACAAAATGCATACATAACATATAGCTTAATGTCCCTCTAAGCTGAAGGCTCCAAAATACCTCCTTTAATAAATATATTTCAGTCAGTGTGTAAAACAATCTAGAAGTTAATCTAAATTTGCTTTACTCATATGTTAGACTAATTTAGCAAAAGGAAGGTGCCTATGTTTCTGATATTTTAAGCATTATTGTGAAATGTTTCTTTAAAGGGACATGAAATCAAAATATACTTAAAGGGAGACAGTTAAAAAATTAATGATTTATACATTCTGAATGAGTATTCTATTTTAAGCAACTTTAAAAATTGTCTCGTATTATGAATGCTCCTTGTGATGTTGCTATCATTACTTTAAAAAAAAGGCATTAAAAAGATAATTTATTTGCTTCAGTACTCTGGACAGAACTTGCTTTTTTTGGTTGGATTAATTGATCCAACAATCGTCAAGGACAACCCAGGTTTTTTGGAAAAAATTGTCCGTAATCTAAAATATCATTATTGATTTGCAAAGAAAGATAACAAGATAACTGTTAACATTTGAGAATCGGATTAAATTATAAAGTTGATTAACATTTCATGCTCAATCTGAATCCCCAACGCTAAATTTGTTTGGACAGTGTCCCTTTAAGAGCTTTAAATAGTGTATTTACTTCTCTTCCTATCTTGACATACTTTGCTTGAAAAGCATATCGAGATAGGCTCAGTAGATGAAGATTGGTGGATGCACAGAGATGCCTTATGTGATTGGCTCAACCATGTGCATTGAAATTTCTTCTGTTGAGGATATATAAATACTAAGAGAAATTGATTTACATTTTAAAGTCTAAACAATCTTCTATCTCTACAGATCATTTGATACAATTGTTTGTTTGTAATGTCTATTTAAAAATAAAGACGCCATTGCACAATAACATATATGAGCACTTCAGAGAAATACAAGCTCGAGGTTTATTTGCTAATAACAAACAAACATGTAGTTTAACATTTATAAACAGATTATCCAAGTTACTGACATTCTAACCTGAATTTGAACATTAAGAAATATTGCGTGGGAAACGCATCTTGAAACACCAGATTAGCATCTTTAAACATTAGTCTAATGTCACGCAATAGCACACAATCAATGTGCATTATAAAGACATTTAATAGAGCAATGTCAATAATTCACAATAAGTCAACAAATTTATTTTATGAACAATAAAGACATACAATATTAAATGTGTATTTGTATTAAAGAAACAGACCGTTATTAAACCGAAAAATGTCTACAACATTTAATAATGTGACAGTATTAGATTTTAAAGAGAATTTAATCATTAATATTTAACGGATCACGGATATTAAATCTGCGTCACACATATCCGCATGACAGGCCCATGAGTTACAAATAAGTCTACATGAAAAATGAAGTAACAGCACCACCAAGCGGTATGTGTAAGGAAGTTACTAAGATATGAAACATTAAGGAACGGCCAATCCGAGTTCATCACACAAACACAACTTGAGTCAGGATGGTCTCACAGACATTCTAACAATATTTCAAACTTTTATCCAATCAGATGTACAGATAACTTGTCCCATGGTGCATCTCATGTTTACTTCACCATATAAAAGTCCATTACACGTTGCCATCTTTGTCAGTTCTCTAATGCCTGCAGGCAGTATATATTATAATAATATATTTTTTGGAAAACACAGCAGGCATGTCAGTTCCCAGGTTCACCAAGGAGGAGAGCGCTGCACTGGTCCACGCCGTCAAGGACTTTTATCCCCAGCTGTTTGGGAACAAGAGGAGGTTGACAGATGCGCCTGTTAAGAAGGCCCTCTGGGAGTCTATCACCAATGCGGTTAGATTGGTGTGTGACGTCCAGAGGACCCAGGATCAGATCATGAGGAGATTCGGAGATATGAGGTTGCGGTTATCCAAAAAAGTCAACCTCATAAGGGACTGGGTACAAGCCCGTAAAAGAGGTGGCAAAAGAGAGGCCCCGCGGAAACTGTACCTACTCCCTTATGAGGTGACTTTATGCGAGCTCCTCAATCTCCGGGTCCCCAAAAGATTTAGATCCTCGCCATCCTCGGCCTCCTCTTCTTCCCTCCCAGCTGCGGGATCTGAAAGTCCTGACGCGGGGGCCAGGGCAGCTGCTTCTCCGTCCGGTGGCCTGGGAGGAGATAGAGAATCTGAACAAGGTAATTATCCAACTTCATATAATATCTTAATATTTGGTATTTTTATCCAAAAATGTGTATATAGTCAGATACTAAACCTATACAGATCTCACAACATACACTACATATGATGTTTAGATATCTGATTTTAGATTAGTGACACATGAAATAGGAATGATGTGTCTTGCGCTCTACAGAATATGCGTCACAGAGCGAAAATGGAATTGCGCATACACGTTTAACATGGCTTTGCTGTAAGTGGCATTGCTTTATACATGTTGGTCAAATGACGGATGCGTAATTCCGCTTGGAATCATTGCGCAATGATCGCGAAAATGGAATTGCGCATCCACGTTAACATGGGTTTGCTGTAAGTGGCATTGCTTTATACATGTTGGTCAAATGACGGATGCGTAATTCCGCTTGGAATCATTGCGCAATGATCGCGAAAATGGAATTGCGCATCCACGTTAACATGGCTTTGCTGTAAGTGGCATTGCTTTACACATGTTGGTCAAAATTAAATGTGAATTATTATATTAGTGAAGAATACAGTATTCTTATTTTCAATATTATAGATAATAAAAAAAGAAGAATACAAATAAATTATAACATATGGCCATCAATTGATGATTATGAAATAACACCAAAAAATAATTAAAGATACAGTAAACAACACAACTGATTGAAAAATAAGAGTCCAGGATATATTTATCATGAATTTAATTGAGGAAACAATTAACTCATGGGACTACCAAAGGATTAATAGTTTTAAATTGATTTGTTAATAATGTAAAGATTTTAAACATGGCATGATTTGTATTAATGATATGAAATCCTCATTTAATATATTACAGATATGGATGTTGCTGCTGGATCCTCAAGCCAGGGCTTGTCACAGTATGGTATGTCTCATTTTAATTGACATTTGTCTTAGAAACATGGACAGAACATTACATACTAAATCCACATTGTTCAATATTTATATGTAATGTCCCTTTAATAGATGAAAATTCTTCGGATATACTTAAATAACATATTAGATTTGAATTGCATGCTCAATCCCATTCATTACATCAACATATGGAGTAGAGAATTCATTAACACCAACATTGTCAAATCAATATAATTTTATATTAAAGGGATACTGAGCTACAATTATTAATGTTGTCATTCAGATAGAGTATGCAATATTAATAAACATTTAAATATAATACTATCATCATATGTGAAATCTTCTATTGCTAAATGTATTTTAAAATCAAGAATGTACGTTTATCTTCATCTCAATTTTGGTTGACCAACCTGGGTTTTTATTGATGATTGGTGTATACCTTCAACAAACAATATTTATTGAATCCAATATTGCTTATCTGCCTTTAAGATTAAAATTTAGCAACATTCAAATTATAATAGGAGTCAATGTTAAATCATTTTGAACAGTTTGAACAGAGAAATCAATGATTTAAATTAATCATGTCAGTGTCCCTTTAAGAAAAAATAGATTCATTCATCTTTACATTCTTTGGATTAAACAATATTGATATATAATTCACATATTCACTGTTGGAGTTACTTTATAGATATCAGCATACTCTAACAGCACCATGATTACATATTTGTACTAATCAATTTGGTTTTGGATTGTGATAAATATGTGTTGTGTCCTAAACAAGATTACTGTACATTGCACAAATGGCTCGATGTGCCACATGTGTTTGTTTAGATTTGTCAACAGCTCTTCAAAATGTGGTTTGTGTGTATTCTTTTACGAACATTGATCAATGGGTATATTTAGATATGCAATAGCATCGTATGAGATGAGTTTGATGTCTAATATAGTCTGAAATTAAACATATGTTCAATACAGAATTTTTAACAGAATCCCCTTGATTCAATCAAGCATTTTCTGGTTTAATGACTGCTCTATTCTTCACATTTTCAAGTTGATTAATCTTAAAATTCGAGACAGATGTGATTTAGTGATATCCCAAATGTGTTTCCTAATATATATCTATATCATTCATAGAGAGAGTTGGTGTGGTGAGCCCACAGGAATCCAGCAGTGACATATAGCCGCCTTTGCGGTCTCCTGGTAAGTCCATTGACTCATTTATATGTAATTGAAGGTGTATTGGTAATCAATATTATGAGCATGATTCTGATGAAGCATAACATTTGAAACAAACATATAATTTTCTCTTCTGATTATATATTAATTTTCTTTTAATATTGAACGATTAATAATTTAAACTTTATTAGTCTACACATTTGTTATTCAGAAGATGTATAGCATATGTTTGTTTCCATGTTCTTTTTTGACAACAGTCATCAAGTGATACACACATGAGAAATCTTAAATGTTCTATGTACTATGCTTTTATGATTTTTAAATTAATCCAAACAATACATCGAAAATCTGAATCATTGAGAATAACAAATCTAATGTAATTTGTATGCTCCATCAAAATGATGTAAATCATAACTTTGGGTGTGTATATCTTTAATGCAACATTGATGTGTGTCTTTGAACAACAGTAACATATGTTATAATATCTGATCTTAACGTGTACACAACATGTTATGTTTTACAGAGATTGATTTAACATATGTGACGGAGGAGGAAGAGGCTGCCTTGGAGTCTAATGGTATGTGAAATATATCTATCATGTTTCCAACATGTTGGTTTATTTGAAATAATTTCATTGAAGACATTCAAAGTCTACAGCTTTTGCACTTTAAAAAGGAATATTATTTGTCTGTTCAAATACACTCCTGCCCCCTTTCTATATCAGGCAGCATGAAAAATTTTGTTTTGAAAATATTTAAAATTCATGCCATCATTATGTCACATGCATATTCCAGGCCAAAACACAATAATAATGTTATAATTGTACAGACAGTAATTGATATTCATCTGAGTGCCTATATGCATACCATATCCTCATTTCATAATTGTTTACAAATTCAAACACACTTCGAAGTATATTGAAAACATAATCAATTTGAAATGCGTTGATTTGATTTCATGATGTATGAGATGTTAATATATATTTATTAAATCTTCAGATGGATCCACCACTTCTGGTCATCTGGTTTCCGCCCCTGCCCAGTCCCCTGCACAGTCACAGACCCCTCCCCATGCCCAGACCCCTGCCCAGACCCCTGCACAGACCCAGACCCCTGCCCATGACCAGACTCCTGCCCATGCCCAGACCCCTGCCGGCCCTTCCCATTTATCATATCCTGTCCCTCCCAAAAAACGCCCCTACAACCCCCTTCGCCGCTCTCCCCGTATTATGGCCCGTACAGCTGCCCAGACCCCAACTCCCCACTCCCCAGCTGTACGGCCTACCCTGGAGCGGCAGCTCACCCCTCCCCAAGCCAATCCCATCCCTCCCCAAGCCAATCCCATCCCTCCCCCCTGTCTCAACCTTCATTGTCCTGGGTGTCGGATTGTCCTTCCCAGGCACAGCTGTAAGTATCATTCAAAATCCACGTTATAAGATACTTAAAGGTACAGTGAAGGTAAATATTTTCTATTGTGATTCAAATAGAGCATGCAATGTTAATCAAATTTATAATTTACTACTCTTATGAATTATTCTTCATTCTCTTGATATCTTTATTGAAAACAAAGAAATGCCTATAATTATTTTAAACAATAAAATAATTCTGGCCATCATTTCTTTATTGTTGGATGAATGTATCCATCAACCAGCAGGGACAAACAAAGTTGATAAACAAATATTGGCTGCCCTAAAAAGCAACATTCTTGCATTCAAAATCTAGCTATAGAATTCAAACATTTAAAGAATATGTGTAAGTTTTAAAGATTTGTAATGTCATGCTCTATCTGAATCAGTCAATTAAATATTTAGGTTCAGTGTCCCTTTAATTGGATATCACTACATATACCAATCACCACTACTTGGATCCAACAATTAATGTACAAATTTTGATACATTATCTCTTGTCTAACCCAGTGGGAATGTAATTTCTTCAGGTTGCTATGTTTACACAGCTTGTCCTCAATGCCAAAATGTTTAAGGATAGGTGTGCCTACCACAGTATAATTGAAATATTTAAATTGCTAATGTAAGTACAATGTAAATCCTTTAACAAGATTTGATACACTCAAGCTGTATAAGTGGATCATCTAAAACCAATTAAAGGGGACAACATGTTTGAGTAAACTGTCCCTTTAATGATTTCTGTCTGTCTGAATAACCTAATTCATGTGTAAAGAATAAATTTAAACTAATTGATGTAAAGAATGATTTGTCTTTATGATGACAATGTATCTTTTCTAATTTTTTCGTCTGTTGTGTAATTATCCTTAATATTTAATGTATTCTTTATTTTAGGCTGTGACTCAGCATGGCTCATGCTAGAAGGTATAGCAAGAGTAGAGCAGGCCGTGTTGAGGAACGCAGCTGTCCTGAGAGGGATGAACGACACCATGCAGGCCCAGCTCCGGGTTCAGGACTTGACTCTGCGTGCAATTATGCGATTAAGTTCAAGGCCTGAATCTGGAGCTGGACATGCACAGGACGATGAAGAGGATGACCAGTAAGTGGAGGATCTGGAGATGCTCCAAGGTGGCAGATAAGAATCCTCCGTCCACATGTTGATTTTTTGGTTTTATTGTTGCCATTTGGCCTTTTTAAAAGTTTATTGTTGTGCCTGTTGCACTCTTTTGCCTTGTCATATGTCTCCAATGGGGCTATGCTGGCCCTTGGCAACTCTCTTCATGGACTGTGATGCACTCTTTTACCTTGTCATATGTCTCCAATGGGGCTATGGTGGCCCTTGGCAACTCTCTTCCTGGACTGTGATGCACTCTTTTACCTTGTCATATGTCTCCAATGGGGCTATGGTGGCCCTTGGCAACTCTCTTCATGGACTGTGATGCACTCTTTTACCTTGTCATATGTCTCCAATGGGGCTATGGTGGCCCTTGGCAACTCTCTTCATGGACTGTGATGCACTCTTTTACCTTGTCATATGTCTCCAATGGGGCTATGCTGGCCCTTGGCAACTCTCTTCATGGACTGTGATGCACTCTTTTACCTTGTCATATGTCTCCAATGGGGCTATGCTGGCCCTTGGCAACTCTCTTCATGAACTGTGATGCACTCTTTTACCTTGTCATATGTCTCCAATGGGGCTATGGTGGCCCTTGGCAACTCTCTTCATGGACTGTGATGCACTCTTTTACCTTGTCATATGTCTCCAATGGGGCTATGGTGGCCCTTGGCAACTCTCTTCATGGACTGTGATGCACTCTTTTACCTTGTCATATGTCTCCAATGGGGCTATGGTCGCCCTTGGCAACTCTCTTCATGGACTGTGATGCACTCTTTTACCTTGTCATATGTCTCCAATGGGGCTATGCTGGCCCTTGGCAACTCTCTTCATGGACTGTGATGCACTCTTTTACCTTGTCATATGTCTCCAATGGGGCTATGGTGGCCCTTGGCAACTCTCTTCATGGACTGTGATGCACTCTTTTACCTTGTCATATGTCTCCAATGGGGCTATGGTGGCCCTTGGCAACTCTCTTCATGGACTGTGATGCACTCTTTTACCTTGTCATATGTCTCCAATGGGGCTATGCTGGCCCTTGGCAACTCTCTTCATGGACTGTGATGCACTCTTTTACCTTGTCATATGTCTCCAATGGGGCTATGGTGGCCCTTGGCAACTCTCTTCATGGACTGTGATGCACTGTGTGACCTTGTCATATGTCTCCAATGGGGCTATGCTGGCCCTTGGCAACTCTCTTCATGGACTGTGATGCACTGTGTGACCTTGTCATATGGCTCATATATTCCTTATTTTTACAAGATTATTTATAAACGTTGTTGATGTTTTCTTACATACTAATAAAAGACATGTCATTGCACGAATCTTTGTCCTGATTCTTCATGTTATTTTTGAAAGCTCTAGTTTATGTTGTTGATCCTTAAAGGGACATACCAAAAATATTTTTTATAATAAAATCATATATGTAAGACAATTGTAAATGACTTTAAGATTAACATCTCCAATGTAATCTTATTATTTGTCTTTATATATTTTTCTCTTAGCTTTATCATTGCATGATTATGATTAGCATAGTAATTGTTTTATATATGTATATATAGATTGTTATTTGTGTATATATGTATATTTCAATGTTCACATCCATGTGTGTATTTAGAAACTCTGCATGAATTGATGCACCTTTAACAAATGATCTGAGTATTGATACAATGATATAATCCCTGTAAAGTGTTCATTTTATTGAAATAGTATTGTCTATGTGTATGCTCTTTTTAAAAACAAAATCATGTCCCTTTAAGTGATGGTGAGCACAATTGTTAATGAATGTATTTCCATTTCTAAAGCGTTTTTGTCCTTTTTACATGAACAAGGACATATAATCTTATTAATAAACAATCTTATTGTAATGTTGACAGCACATGTATTTCATTTTCAATTCTATCTTATTGTAAAAGTGTAACCAAATAAATCTGTGTGTAATGCAAATAATTTAGATGATGAATATTTGTTAACAAATATGTTAACAAAATACTTATCCTCCCATATATGGCTATAGGTAGGCTGACCATAATTAAACTTGAATAAATGACACGTTTAATCAATCCATGTATAACTATTGTTATTCCAAAACAATCCAAACATATCTTAAAACATCAATGGCATATGTATTTCTCATGTGTATCTTTTAAATGTTAAAGATATACACCATAGCTATAGTTCAAGGGACAGTCAAGTCCGAAAAGATGATTCATGATTTGGTGACATTCCTAGATAGCAATCTAGACACATACTAGTTCCTAAAATATAAATACGTTCCTTAGTGATATGCCAAGATGTCACTGAGTCCTTGTATTGGCTGCGGTTTTTCAGCGATCTCGGATGCGCCATGTTGCTTAAGACGTCACCTGCCAGGCTGTCCAATGATTCCTTGTATTGACTGACGTTCTTACGTGATCAAGAATGTGCCTTTTATTGGATTGCGTTTTGACGCGATCAAGGATGCGCCTTTTTTTTTGGGCGTTCTTACGTGATCAAGAATGTGCCTTTCATTGGATGGCGTTCTTACGTGATCAAGGAAGCGCCATGTTAAGACGTCACATGCAAAGGTAAAAAAACGTCTGATTGGATTACGTAGTCCCGCAATATTTGTTTGTGCACGTTAAAAACGTTTGTGACTGCAGCCAATTTTAAAAACCTTGCGAATATGTATTATTTGCATCATGTTACATTGTTGACCCATAGCTGATAAAGACCACCACATTCTCTTTTGCTGGATGTCTGGTTGAATAAACGAACGAAAGCAAAATGTTTTCATGCATATGATATTTCGAGGCAAGTGCAAATCTCTATAGTCCATGTTGTTTAATATGTTTGTCAACAATGTTCCTTTTTCTGAAAAATGACTGTTGTGTTTAATGTTAAAGATATCAAATTAATAAATATGCGCTATTGTGTTAGAATAAAATAATCAATATGCATTTAGCTTTATCATATGCTAAATATATGATGCCGACTTCTTCTAAATGTAATTTCGTTGTATATTTTATTAAAGGTTCATTAGACACTCACATTATAAATGAAATCTTTTAATTTGGTCTCTAGTTAGATAGTCCATTGTTTAACAAATACACGTTTCATTTTGCTTCTGTTCAAATAAAATGTAATTAATTATCAGACTCCTCGCCAAGCCTCTAAGTTTCATGTGAGTACCATCTCCAGCTTTCTCCTGTTTTGTGTATGATGGTGTTTTGTCTTGTTTTACGGTTGTAATGGGGGTTCATCTATATTTTCAATAGAGCTAACCCGATTTTCTTTCAAAGTGTTTGAAGCTTTGTAATATTGATATCAGTATATGTTAATCTTGTTGTTTGTAGTAGTGTCTATTACATACAGTTCTGTTAAAAATATAGTATACTGTCCCTTTAATGCAAATGTTGATTTTTGTATCATGTATGAGTTCCACATTGTTTAATCTTCAAATATATTATTGTTAGCATATTTTCACCCCCCACTCCTAAAAGGACTTTAAACCATATTCATTGTTCAAACAAATGTCTTTCTAAAAAAAAATTAACACAATAATGTCTGTTTAAGAAAATAGACTTTATTTAACACGTCAATATAAATCTGATTTCAATATTTATTGTTTGAACAAGTACATGTAGATATACCAACAAGCTTCAAATATGTGTTAGCATATGTAATTTTGTTAAAGGGACAGTTTAGAAAACAAATAATGTTTTGCATTATTCTAAAAGTCAATTTTGTAATATCAATGATATCAAATGTTTCTCACCAATTAATCATTTGTCTGTGTTTATTTAAATTTGCTAGCTAAACCTATGAGGTTCGTGTGCTCATTTCTTCGAGCTTGAAGAGTGCATGTAATCATTATACAATTTGACCACTAGAGGGCATATGGATAGCATTTGTATATGTAAAACCTTGTGCTCATACAGCATATTATTTACCATGTATTGATCATTGATATCTAAAATGTTGTTATGTCAGAACAACAAATAAGTGGTCATTTTTCCTAGTCATAGATACAAGGTTAAGCACATAAGTCACACGTATTTCTCCATGTTTTGTTGTTTCCAACTTGATAATGCGTAATACAGTGTTTTCTTTGTAATCAATAATTTTCTGACTGTCCCTTTAAGCTGTATTATTGGCATTCAAACAGTAATATGCCATCATACTGTTTGAATGCCAATAATACAGCTTAAAGGGACAGTCAGAAAATTATTGATTACAAAGAAAACACTGTATTACGCATTATCAAGTTGGAATAATTGTAATGGTAATTTTGTTTGCGATTCGGGAAACAGTTTGGACATCACATCACAGAAACCAATCAATATCATGAACAAGGATAGGTATGTGATGATGTGGTTTTCACACACTTATAACCCACACTCTGCAAACAATCTGCCTCCATGGACCCGGTCCCATAGAAGTAGATTATATACAGAGTGTGGTTCACAAGTGTATGAAAACCACATCATCACATACCTATCCATTACACATTAAATAAAAAAAACATTAAAGATGAAAATAAATACTTACTTCCTCTTCCTTCCCCTCTTCCCACGGGGCTGAGGCTCTGGGAGGGGCAACTGCCGACTCCGAAGAGTTCTCCTTGGAGATGTTGTGGGAAGAGTGGAAGGAAGAGTACTGGGACGACCAAGGTGAGGAGGAGAAGATGGCTGAGGAGGAGAAGATGGCTGAGGAGGAGAAGATGGCTGAAGAGGAGGAGATGGCTGAAGAGGAGGAGATGGCTGAAGAGGAGGAGATGGCTGAAGAGGAGGAGATGGCTGAAGAGGAGTAGATGGCCCGGCAGGAGTAGATGGGCCGGCAGGAGGAGATGGCCCAGCAGCAGGAGGCCCAGCAGCAAGAGGCCCAGCAGCAAGAGGCCCAGCAGTAGGAGGCGGACCAGGAGGTAGACCAGCATGCGCCTCCCGGAAAAAATTGAACATCTCTTGGTGCAGATTAATGATTCGGTTTTGGCCTTGTTCGATTCTATTAAGTATGTTTATTATTTGGTTTTGGCCTTCAATTATTTGATTTTGTCCATCAAGAATTCGAGTTCGGCCTTCGATATTTTGTATCCGGGAGTTACGCATCTGGTCTATGTAGTCCAGTAGAACCTGCACCTCCGCTATTTCCTCTTGTTGTGCTTGGCGGGGTACCCGTGCACGGCGGGGTGCCCGTGCACGGCGGTGTGCGGGTCCTTGAGGGTCCTCTGGTTCCGCGGGCTCCTCCTCTGCTTCCGGGGCCTCTTCATCAGCTTCCGTGCGCTCTTCGTCACGGGGGGCCTCTTCCCTCCGAAGTGGAAATTCCTCCCCACCACTCTCATCCCGGGGAGATGGATGAGGCTGTGTTTCTTGTGCTGCCTCCTCCCCAGACTCTGTATATTTAAAAAAAAAAAATGTATATATTAGCATATTTGCAAATCAAGCTTTAAATGACTTAGCTTACGATACAATTACAAATGCAGAATCATTAATCCACTTTGAAATCTAACAAACAATCAATACGATTTCTGCATTTTCAAAACCGTGTTTGTGATATCTCTGGTCAATCTGAATGTTTTCGCGTTTGTTTTCAGTCTGTTTAAATGCACACCTAACCTATAGCCTAGATACTGATGTAACCGCAAAGTAATTGAATGCGTGTAAACAACGTTATAGCATTAATCTGATCCTTAAAGGGACATGAAACCCAATGTTTTATCTTTCATGATTTAGAAGCATACATTTATTATAAACTTTCTAATGTACTTTTCTTATCTAATTAGCTTCATTCTCTGGATATTCTTTGCTGAAAAGCATATCTAAATATGCTTATAAGATGCTGATTGTTAGCTGAATATAGCTGCCTCCTGTGATTGTTTCACCGTGTGCATGGCTATTTCTTCATTAAAATATATCTCAAGAATGATTCAAATTAGGTAATATAAGTACATTTGAATGTTTTGTCAAATTGTATTCGCTACCTCAATCATGAAAGTAAAGGTTTGCGTATAGTGTCCCTTGAAATACATTCGTATGTGAATTTATTGTTCAATGAGCTTACCGTCAGATGAGAGTGGCAGGTTCCCGGTATCAATTCCTCCGATACCGACTACTTCCACCTCGGAGATGCTGGGCCGCAACATTTCCTCCCATCGGCAGTACTCTATTTCCAGGGCAGGTCCGCCACCGGTTCCTGCGGCATGTCGGGCCTCCAGGCTTAACTTTTTCTTGAGATCCATCTTACAGTCCCGGTAGCGATGTTTTATCGAATCCAGATCTCTGTTCCGGCCACCCACTGCATTGACTGCATTTCTTATCTCATTCCAGAGCCTCCTCTTGTCAGTCGGGGTAGTCTTCTGGTGCTGCAGCCTCCTATACCTGGCCATATAGGCCTCTACGAGGGCCTCCTTCTCCTCCATCGAAAACCTCGCCTCCCTAGTCGCCTTGGCCTTCCCCTGTGATGATGCCCTCTGTTTCCCGGACTGTGAAGCCCTACTCTGTCCGCCACTGGGCCCAGCCACTTGTTCATCTTGAACCAAGTGGCTGGGTCCACCCACCGCTTCCACCCCCGCTTCCTGCCCCCCTTCCTGCCCCCCTTCCTGCCCTGTTCCTCTCCCCCTCCCTCTCCTCCCCCCTCTACCTCTCCCCTGCCTGGCCTCCATCTGTTCCCTAAACTAAACCCCAAATAATCAAACAAAAAGTGAGTGTGATGAAATGAAAGGGGGTCAAAATAAAGAACTAAAAAGACAAAAAAAAGTGCTGAAAGTGTGAGTGGGATGTAAAAAAACAAAGAGGGTAAGGAGTATTTAAATAAACCAAAAGAAGAAGAAGACTAAAAGGAGGATATGTAAACTAAATGTAACTAGGGGATGGGTATGGGATGGGTATGGGGTATGGGATAAGAGTAAATGGGATGAAAGGGAATGGGACTACAGGGAATGGGGTATGGAGTGTAGTATGAGGGGGTAGGGGGTATGGAGTGTATGTAGTGTTATTGATAAGTGTATGTATGTATTGAATGTGTTTGCGTGTAAATGTGTTACGTGTACAGAAAAATCACTCGCTCGCTAACTCACACTACTACTAATTCTCACTAACACACTACTACTAATTCTCACTAACAAACACTCCCACTAACTCTCACTAACTACCACTAACTGACGCTCCCACTAACAACTCTCACTAACAACTCCCACTCCCACTAACTCACTCACGCTCCCACTAACAGACTCTCTCCCACTCCCACTAACTCCCACTAACTCACTCACGATAACACTAACAACTGACTCTCTCACGCTAACACTAACTCACTCACAATAATGCACCAACTCTCTAATCTTAAACCTCCAATCTCCAAAGACCCACCAGCAACACAGTCAAAGAAGCCCTGCTTGTGTGGTGCTTATATACCCTGTGTAAATGTTTAATGATGTACCAATTTCCGTTGTAAATTGTGTTCAGGTGTGCTTTATTAGCAATTAATATTAGTGCAATGTGTATTAGTTGTGTGAATTTGCGCATGCTCATTTGGAGTTAGTATTTGTGGAATGTGTAGAATGCGATGATGTCATAGTGGTCGTTTTCTCTAACATTGTCCAATAGTATTCTTTTTAAATGTGAATTTGCGATGGTGTGGTATTAGTGAAGTGTTGTATATGTATGTTTGTCCTAATATATAGTGATATTGAATGCGATTATTTTTCTAGTGTATGTATATATTTTTTATTCCATGTTGTTATTTTGCGAATTTCCGCATCTTAAAGTATATGCGTATTCCCCGTATTAAATTTTATTAAAAATCCCCCCGCTTGTGAATGTGTAATGCTTGTGTGCTTTGTTGATTGATTGTTGTTGTGACATTTGCGGCGTGTTATTGTTGTGCATGATGTGGTATGCGTCATATGACCGAGCTGTGCGTATTCTCGCGAGATCGAGTGTTAGGTGAAAAAAGCTATTTTTTTCCTTTCCCATTGATCTCTATGGGAGACTGTCTAACACGGGCAGTATTCCGCGTGTGACATACACGCGTTAGGAGCATCGTTAGATGGTCTTTTTTGAACTCTAAATACCGGAGTCAAACAATGCCGTGCGTTAGACATAAAACACGCGTGGCGTTAGCAACCCATCTACCGCCGAACTCCAAATCTAGCCGTTAGTGCAGACATCTCATTTGCCCACAGACTTAGTTTACTTGAGAAGGACAGGTGAGTAAAACACTTAGTGCAGACATCTCATTTGCCCTCAGACTTAGTTTACTTGAGAAGGGCAGGTGAGTAAAGCACTTAGTGCAGACATCTCATTTACCCACAGACTTAGTTTACTTGAGAAGGGCAGGTGAGTAAAACACTTAGTGCAGACATCTCATTTGCCCACAGACTTAGTTTACTTGAGAAGGACAGGTGAGTAAAACACTTAGTGCAGACATCTCATTTGCCCTCAGACTTAGTTTACTTGAGAAGGGCAGGTGAGTAAAACACTTAGTGCAGACATCTCATTTGTCACATACTTAGTTTACTTGAGAAGGGCAGGTGAGTAAAACACTTAGTGCAGACATCTCATTTGCCACAGACTTAGTTTACTTGAGAAGGGCAGGTGAGTAAAATACTTAGTGCAGACATCTCATTTGTCACAGACTTAGTTTACTTGAGAAGGACAGGTGAGTAAAGCACTTAGTGCAGACATCTCATTTGTCACAGACTTAGTTTACTTGAGAAGGGCAGGTGAGTAAAACACTTAGTGCAGACATCTCATTTGTCACAGACTTAGTTTACTTGAGAAGGGCAGGTGAGTAAAACACTTAGTGCAGACATCTCATTTGTCACAGATTTAGTTTACTTGAGAAGGGCAGGTGAGTAAAACACTTAGTGCAGACATCTCATTTGTCACAGACTTAGTTTACTTGAGAAGGGCAGGTGAGTAAAACACTTAGTGCAGACATCTCATTTGCCCACAGACTTAGTTTACTTGAGAAGGGCAGGTGAGTAAAATACTTAGTGCAGACATCTCATTTGTCACAGACTTAGTTTACTTGAGAAGGACAGGTGAGTAAAGCACTTAGTGCAGACATCTCATTTGTCACAGACTTAGTTTACTTGAGAAGGGCAGGTGAGTAAAACACTTAGTGCAGACATCTCATTTGTCACAGATTTAGTTTACTTGAGAAGGGCAGGTGAGTAAAACACTTAGTGCAGACATCTCATTTGTCATAGACTTAGTTTACTTGAGAAGGGCAGGTGAATAAAACACTTAGTGCAGACATCTCATTTGTCACAGACTTAGTTTACTTGAGAAGGGCAGGTGAGTAAAACACTTAGTGCAGACATCTCATTTACCCACAGACTTAGTTTACTTGAGAAGGGCAGGTGAGTAAAACACTTAGTGCAGACATCTCATTTGCCACTGACTTAGTTTACTTGAGAAGGGCAGGTGAGTAAAACACTTAGTGCAGACATCTCATTTGCCCCCAGACTTAGTTTACTTGAGAAGGGCAGGTGAGTAAAACACTTAGTGCAGACATCTCATTTGCCCCCAGACTTAGTTTACTTGAGAAGGGCAGTGAGTAAAACACTTAGTGCAGACATCTCATTTGCCCCCAGACTTAGTTTACTTGAGAAGGGCAGGTGAGTAAAACACTTAGTGCAGACATCTCATTTGTCACAGACTTAGTTTACTTGAGAAGGGCAGGTGAGTAAAACACTTAGTGCAGACATCTCATTTGTCACAGACTTAGTTTACTTGAAAAGGGCAGGTGAGTAAAACACTTAGTGCAGACATCTCATTTGCCCCCAGACTTAGTTTACTTGAGAAGGGCAGGTGAGTAAAACAATTAGTGCAGACATCTCATTTGCCCCCAGACTTAGTTTACTTGAGAAGGGCAGGTGAGTAAAACACTTAGTGCAGACATCTCATTTGTCACAGACTTAGTTTACTTGAAAAGGGCAGGTGAGTAAAACACTTAGTGCAGACATCTCATTTGTCACAGACTTAGTTTACTTGAAAAGGGCAGGTGAGTAAAACACTTAGTGCAGACATCTCATTTGCCACAGACTTAGTTTACTTGAGAAGGGCAGGTGAGTAAAACAATTAGTGCAGACATCTCATTTGCCACAGACTTAGTTTACTTGAGAAGGGCAGGTGAGTAAAACAATTAGTGCAGACATCTCATTTGTCACAGACTTAGTTTACTTGAGAAGGGCAGGTGAGTAAAACACTTAGTGCAGACATCTCATTTGTCACAGACTTAGTTTACTTGAGAAGGACAGGTGAGTAAAACACTTAGTGCAGACATCTCATTTGCCCACAGACTTAGTTTACTTGAGAAGGGCAGGTGAGTAAAGCACTTAGTGCAGACATCTCATTTGTCACAGACTTAGTTTACTTGAGAAGGGCAGGTGAGTAAAACACTTAGTACAGACATCTCATTTGTCACAGACTTAGTTTACTTGAGAAGGACAGGTGAGTAAAACACTTAGTGCAGACATCTCATTTGTCACAGACTTAGTTTACTTGAGAAGGGCAGGTGAGTAAAACACTTAGTGCAGACATCTCATTTGTCACAGACTTAGTTTACTTGAGAAGGGCAGGTGAGTAAAACACTTAGTGCAGACATCTCATTTGTCACAGACTTAGTTTACTTGAGAAGGGCAGGTGAGTAAAGCACTTAGTGCAGACATCTCATTTGTCACAGACTTAGTTTACTTGAGAAGGGCAGGTGAGTAAAACACTTAGTGCAGACATCTCATTTGTCACATACTTAGTTTACATGAGAAGGGCAGGTGAGTAAAACACTTAGTGCAGACATCTCATTTACCCACAGACTTAGTTTACTTGAGAAGGACAGGTGAGTAAAACACTTAGTGCAGACATCTCATTTACCCACAGACTTAGTTCACTTGAGAAGGGCAGGTGAGTAAAACACTTAGTGCAGACATCTCATTTGTCACATACTTAGTTTACATGAGAAGGGCAGGTGAGTAAAACACTTAGTGCAGACATCTCATTTACCCACAGACTTAGTTTACTTGAGAAGGACAGGTGAGTAAAACACTTAGTGCAGACATCTCATTTACCCACAGACTTAGTTCACTTGAGAAGGGCAGGTGAGTAAAACACTTAGTGCAGACATCTCATTTGTCACATACTTAGTTTACATGAGAAGGGCAGGTGAGTAAAACACTTAGTGCAGACATCTCATTTGCCCACAGACTTAGTTTACTTGAGAAGGGCAGGTGAGTAAAACACTTAGTGCAGACATCTCATTTGTCACAGACTTAGTTTACTTGAGAAGGGCAGGTGAGTAAAACACTTAGTGCAGACATCTCATTTACCCACAGACTTAGTTTACTTGAGAAGGACAGGTGAGTAAAACACTTAGTGCAGACATCTCATTTACCCACAGACTTAGTTCACTTGAGAAGGGCAGGTGAGTAAAACACTTAGTGCAGACATCTCATTTGTCACATACTTAGTTTACATGAGAAGGGCAGGTGAGTAAAACACTTAGTGCAGACATCTCATTTGTCACAGACTTAGTTTACTTGAGAAGGACAGGTGAGTAAAACACATGGGGGCCCATTTATCAAAGGGCTTGCGGACCTGATCCGACACTGCGGATCAGGTCCGCAAGACCTCGCTAAATGTGGAGAGCAAAACGCTCTCCGCATTTAACATTGCACCAGCAGCTCACAAGAGCTGCTGGTGCAACGCCGCCCCCTGCTGACTCGCGGCCAATCGGCCGCCAGCAGGGAGCTGTCAATCAACCCGATCGTATTCGATCGGGTTGATTTCCGGCGATTCCTGTCCGCCTGCTCAGAGCAGGCGGACAGGGTTATGAAGCAGCGGTCTTTAGACCGCTGCTTCATAACTTGTGTTTCTGGCGAGTCTGAAGACTCGCCAGAAACACGGCCCTTCAAGCTCCGTACGGAGCTTGATAAATGGGCCTGTTAGTGCAGACATCTCATTTGTCACAGACTTAGTTTACTTGAGAAGGGCAGGTGAGTAAAACACTTAGTGCAGACATCTCATTTGCCCACAGACTTAGTTTACTTGAGAAGGGCAGGTGAGTAAAACACTTAGTGCAGACATCTCATTTGCCCACAGACTTAGTTTACTTGAGAAGGGCAGGTGAGTAAAGCACTTAGTGCAGACATCTCATTTGTCACAGACTTAGTTTACTTGAGAAGGGCAGGTGAGTAAAACACTTAGTGCAGACATCTCATTTGTCACAGACTTAGTTTACTTGAGAAGGGCAGGTGAGTAAGACACTTAGTGCTGACATCTCATTTACCCACAGACTTAGTTTACTTGAGAAGGGCAGGTGAGTAAAACACTTAGTGCAGACATCTCATTTACCCACAGACTTAGTTTACTTGAGAAGGACAGGTGAGTAAAACACTTAGTGCAGACATCTCATTTGTCACAGACTTAGTTTACTTGAGAAGGGCAGGTGAGTAAAACACTTAGTGCAGACATCTCATTTGTCACAGACTTAGTTTACTTGAGAAGGGCAGGTGAGTAAAACACTTAGTGCAGACATCTCATTTGCCCTCAGACTTAGTTTACTTGAGAAGGGCAGGTGAGTAAAACACTTAGTGCAGACATCTCATTTGCCACAGACTTAGTTTACTTGAGAAGGACAGGTGAGTAAAACACTTAGTGCAGACATCTCATTTGTCACATACTTAGTTTACTTGAGAAGGGCAGGTGAGTAAAACACTTAGTGCAGACATCTCATTTGTCACATACTTAGTTTACTTGAGAAGGGCAGGTGAGTAAAACACTTAGTGCAGACATCTCATTTGTCACAGACTTAGTTTACTTGAGAAGGACAGGTGAGTAAAGCACTTAGTGCAGACATCTCATTTGTCACAGACTTAGTTTACTTGAGAAGGGCAGGTGAGTAAAGCACTTAGTGCAGACATCTCATTTGTCACATAGTTTACTTGAGAAGGGCAGGTGAGTAAAGCACTTAGTGCAGACATCTCATTTGTCACATACTTAGTTTACTTGAGAAGGGCAGGTGAGTAAAACACTTAGTGCAGACATCTCATTTGCCCTCAGACTTAGTTTACTTGAGAAGGGCAGGTGAGTAAAACACTTAGTGCAGACATCTCATTTGTCACATACTTAGTTTACTTGAGAAGGGCAGGTGAGTAAAGCACTTAGTGCAGACATCTCATTTGTCACAGACTTAGTTTACTTGAGAAGGGCAGGTGAGTAAAACACTTAGGGGGGTAATTATCAAGCCGTCTACTTCACCTGCCTTCGCCGGTCCAATACGCCCGCCTAAGCTCGCCTACCATCGCCGCCGCGGACTTGAAAAATTTCGCCTAAGTTATCAAAAAATCTGTCAAAAAGCTGCGCACCAAGTACGGGGCGATGAGCAGCGGACTGTGATAGTTATCACTCATCCGATCTCGCTGCTCTTCGGCTTTTTGTCAGCTTTATTGACAAGCTGTCACTAAGCACCCACACTAACTACACTGTTCTACCCCCTATACCGGCGCCCCCGGAGCCCCCGCAACTAAATAAAGTTATTAATCCCTAAACCGCTGCTCCTAGACCCCGCCGCAACTCTTATAAATGTATTAACCCCTAAACCGCCGCTCCCGGACACCGCCGCCACCTACATTATACCTAGTAACCCCTATCCTGCCCCCCCTATACCGCCGCCACCTATAATAAAGTTATTAACCCCTATCCTGCGGATAATAAACTTATTAACCCCTAATCTGCCCCCCTACACCGTCGCCACCTATAATACATTTATTAACCCCTATCCTGCCCCCCCCCTACACCGCCGCCACTGTAATAATATTATTAACCCCTAAACCTAAGTCTAACACTAACCCTAACACCCCCCTAACTTAAATATTAATTAAATAAATCTAAATAATATTTCTCTTATTAACTAAATTAATCCTATTTAAAACTAAATACTTACCTTTAAAATAACCCCTAATATAGCTACAATATAAATAATAATTATATTTTAGCTATCTTAGGATTTATTTTTATTTTACAGGCAACTTTCAATTTATTTTAACTAGGTAGAATAGCTATTAAATAGTTAGTAACTATTTAATAGCTACCTAGTTAAAATAAAGAGAAATTTACCTGTAAAATAAAAACTAACCTAAGTTACAATTACACCTAACACTACACTATACTTTAATAAATTATTCCTATTTAAAACTAAATACTTACCTGTAAAATAAACCCTAAGATAGCTACAATGTAATTAATAATTACATTGTAGCTATTTTAGGATTTATATTTATTTTACAGGTAACTTTGTATTTATTTTAGCTAGTTAGAATAGTTATTAAATAGTTATTAACTATTTAATAACTACCTAGCTAAAAGAAATACAAAATTACCTGTAAAATAAATCCTAACCTAAGTTACAATTAAACCTAACACTACACTATCATTAAATAAATTAAATAAATTAAATACAAATACCTACAAATAAATACAAATAAATACACTAACTAAAGTACAAAAAATAAAAAAAGAACTAAGTTACAAAAAATAAAAAAATAATTTACAAACATTATAAAAATATTACAACAATTTTAAGCTAATTACACCTACTCTAAGCCCCCTAATAAAATAACAAAGCCCCCCAAAATAAAAAAATTCCCTACCCTATTCTACATTTAAAAGATACCAGCTCTATTACCTTACCAGCCCTTAAAAGGGCCTTTTGCGGGGCATGCCCCAAAGAAAACAGCTCTCTTGCCTGTAAAATAAAAATACAACCCCCCCAACATTAAAACCACCACCCACATACCCCTACTCTAACCCACCCAAACCCCCCTTAAAAAAACCTAACACTACCCCCCTGAAGCTCATCCTACCTTGAGTCGTCTTCACTCACCCGAGCCGAATTCTTCATCCAATCCGGGCGATGTCTTCATCCAAGCGTGGCGCTGAAGAGGTCCATCATCCGGCTGAAGTCTTCATCCAAGCGGGGGCTGAAGATGTCCATGATTCAGCTGAAATTTTCATCCAAGCGGGGGCTGAAGAGGTCCATCCTCCGGCTGAAGTTTTGTATCAAGCGGCATCTTCAATATTCTTTCGTCCGGCTCCATCTTCATCCCGCCGACGCGGAACATCCTTCCTCCACGATGAACTCCCGACGAATGAAGGTTCCTTTAAATGACGTCATCCAAGATGGCGTCCCTCGAATTCCGATTGGCTGATAGGATTCTATTAGCTAATCGGAATTAAGGTAAGAATAATCTGATTGGCTGATGGAATCAGCCAATCAGATTCAAGTTCAATCCGATTGGCTGTTCCGATCAGCCAATAGAATGCGAGCTCAATCTGATTGGCTGATTGGATCAGCTAATCGGATTGAACTTGAATCTGATTGGCTGATTCCATCAGCCAATCAGATTATTCCTACCTTAATTTTTTTCACTATAAGGGTTGTATTGAGAGACGAACACCATTCTGTTTTTATCTTTATCCTTAGTGTTTTTTCTATGTGTGTTATGTACCTCCTCCACTTTCTTTTTAATCAATTCCTGTGGATAACCCCTTTCTACAAATTTGTCACCCATTTCTTGCAATCTAATTTTACATACATCATCATCACTGACTATTCTCTTAAAAAAAAAATCACCCTCATAGCGGAAAAAGCTATGAAGTCCAGGGGTATCACACTTGTAATAGTAGCTTTGTAATTTATCTGATTAAGTGCCCGTGCTCCCTGATTTATTTGGGTGAGACCACCCAAAGGATCAGGGAGAGGTTAAGCCAGCACCGCTCTAATATAAGGACTAAGAGTATTGAAGCTCCTTTGTACAAACATTTTTTGGACAAAGGACAATGCATCAGTCAGTTGAGATGGCAGATTGTGGAACAGGTACAACAACCTAGGAATGGCAGCAATAGGGAAAATCTGCTTAAGCAACGTGAGATGTGGTGGATTCACCATATTGACACCCTAGCCCCTAAAGGTTTAAATAGGGATTTTGTTCTAGTTCCTTATATGTATATCTCTTTTTAGCTTGTATTAATTATAAAATATTATTTTCCTTATTTAACAGGTCCCCTTTATTAGTATGTGGCCAACAACCATAATGACTTTAACCAGAAATGGGACACTACAGTTACAATTATGGATAACTACTCTATACTATTGTCATTAATTTTCTTGCCATTCATTTTCTTGTCATTCATTTTCTTTTAATACCTTTCACTATAAGTTTGCTTACAGGTGCTTTGTTTGAGCCATAAAATGTATTGTGAATTTAATTGGGTATTATCTACCTTACTGTATTTTTGGTTTTCTTGTTTGTTTTTAAATACTGTACACTTGATTAATATTAACAGATATTTATACCTATTTTCTTAGTCACCACTAGGTGGAGCCATAGGACTGTGTGATGTCAGTTTGGCGCCAAAGTTTGAGGGTATAAATGTTTTTCAATTTGTTAGTGTCAGTAGCATGATTAAGGGGTTAATATCCCCAAAACGTCGCTGTTTGTACATGATTCCTGAATAAAGACTTACTATTTTATAGCGCTGGTGACTTTCTGGTTTCTTATACATATACACATACACACACATGCATACATATATACACATGCGCACACACAAGCATACATATACACACATACAAGCACACACACACATACAAGCACACACACACACATATATATATATATACACACACAAGCATACATATACACACACAAGCATACATATATACACACAAGCATACATATACACACATACACACACATATATATATATACACATACAAGCATATATATACACACATGCACATATATATATATATATATATATATATATATACACACATACAAGCATACATATATACACATACACACACATATATATATACACATACAAGCATATATATACACACATGCACAAGCTCTTCCCTCCTGACCTGCGCGCTGCTTGGGGACAGCTCAACAGGAGCCGGGGACATTTCCGGGGACATAATTTTTCCGGGGACAGTCTCCTCAATCCGGGGACTGTCCCCTAAAATCTGGGATGTCTGGTCACCCTAAATTAAAGGGCCATAATACCCAAATGTTTAAACACTTGAAAGTGATGCAGCATAGCTGTAAAAAGCTGACTAGAAAATATCAAATGAACATCTCTATGTAAAAAAGAAAGATATTTTACCTCAAAAGTTCCTCAGTAGCCACTCCCATTGTAAAGGACTTTTAAGCAGCATTTTAGTGTGTCTGTCCTGGGACAGCTTAGGGGATGAGCCTCGTGCACTCTCATATTATTTCCCTATTCAGATTAGGGAAGTTTACAATGAAATCTCATGAGAGTTAAGTCAAATCTCATGAGATCACAGTAAAAGAGTTCATGACCTCAGCACTGCTAGGGTTGCCGCCCGTCCCTTAAAATACAGAACACTTATAAGTTACACATGCTGCAGGGTGTGCAGGGAGGAACATGAATAGTGCTGTCCAGAAACACAATAGATGTTCCTCTCTGCACACCCCGAAGCATGTGTAACTCATAAGTGCTGATGCTGATTGGCTGCTGTTCATTTCTTCATTTTTTAAAAAAATTTTTTTACCTGCAGCTGGGCAGTAGCTGAATTAAAACTTTTTCCACAGAACTTACTCTGCTGAGCTGAGGAGATTGTGAGATAAAATATCTTCCTTTTTTACATAGAGATGCTCAGGTGATATTTTCCTGTCAGCTTTTTACAGTTATACTGCATCAGTTTCAAGTGATTTAATATCAAGTGATTTAGCATATGAGTATTATGTCCCTTTAATATCAAGTGATTTAGCATATGAGTATTATGTCCCTTTAATATCAAGTGATTTAGCATATGAGTATTATGTCCCTTTAATATCAAGTGATTTAGCATGAGTATTATGTCCCTTTAATATCAAGTGATTTAGCATATGAGTATTATGTCCCTTTAATATCAAGTGATTTAGCATATGATTTAGCATGAGTAATATGTCCCTTTAATATCAAGTGATTTAGCATATGAGTATTATGTCCCTTTAATATCAAGTGATTTAGCATATGAGTATTATGTCCCTTTAGTATCAAGTGATTTAGCATGAGTAATATGTCCCTTTAATATCAAGTGATTTAGCATATGAGTATTATGTCCCTTTAATATCAAGTGATTTAGCATATGAGTATTATGTCCCTTTAGTATCAAGTGATTTAGCATGAGTAATATGTCCCTTTAATATCAAGTGATTTAGCATATGAGTATTATGTCCCTTTAGTATCAAGTGATTTAGCATGAGTATTATGTCCCTTTAATATCAAGTGATTTAGCATATGAGTATTATGTCCCTTTAATATCAAGTGATTTAGCATATGAGTATTATGTCCCTTTAATATCAAGTGATTTAGCATATGAGTATTATGTCCCTTTAATATCAAGTGATTTAGCATATGAGTATTATGTCCCTTTAGTATCAAGTGATCTAGCATATGAGTATTATGCCCCTTAATATCAAGTGATTTAGCATATGAGTATTATGTCCCTTTAGTATCAAGTGATTTAGCATATGAGTATTATGTCCCTTTAGTATCAAGTGATTTAGCATATGAGTATTATGTCCCTTTAATATCAAGTGATTTAGCATATGAGTATTATGTCCCTTTAGTATCAAGTGATTTAGCATATGAGTATTATGTCCCTTTAATATCAAGTGATTTAGCATATGAGCATTACGTCCCTTTAATATCAAGTGATTTAGCATATGAGTATTATGTCCTTTTAGTATCAAGTGATTTAGCATATGAGTATTATGTCCCTTTAATATCAAGTGATTTAGCATATGAGTATTATGTCCCTTTAATATCAAGTGATTTAGCATATGAGTATTATGTCCCTTTAATATCAAGTGATTTAGCATATGAGTATTATGTCCCTTTAATATCAAATGATTTAGCATATGAGTATTATGTCCCTTTAATATCAAGTGATTTAGCATATGAGTATTATGTCCCTTTAATATCAAGTGATTTAGCATATGAGTATTATGTCCCTTTAGTATCAAGTGATTTAGCATATGGGTATTATGTCCCTTTAATATCAAGTGATTTAGCATATGAGTATTATGTCCCTTTAATATCAAGTGATTTAGCATATGGGTATTATGTCCCTTTAGTATCAAGTGATTTAGCATATGGGTATTATGTCCCTTTAATATCAAGTGATTTAGCATATGAGTATTATGTCCCTTTAGTATCAAGTGATTTAGCATATGGGTATTATGTCCCTTTAATATCAAGTGATTTAGCATATGAGTATTATGTCCCTTTAGTATCAAGTGATTTAGCATATGAGTATTATGTCCCTTTAATATCAAGTGATTTAGCATATGAGTATTATGTCCCTTTAGTATCAAGTGATTTAGCATATGAGTATTATGTCCCTTTAATATCAAGTGATTTAGCATATGAGTATTATGTCCCTTTAATATCAAGTGATTTAGCATATGGGTATTATGTCCCTTTAATATCAAGTGATTTAGCATATGAGTATTATGTCCCTTTAGTATCAAGTGATTTAGCATATGAGTATTATGTCCCTTTAGTATCAAGTGATTTAGCATATGAGTATTATGTCCCTTTAATATCAAGTGATTTAGCATATGAGTATTATGTCCCTTTAATATCAAGTGATTTAGCATATGAGTATTATGTCCCTTTAATATCAAGTGATTTAGCATATGAGTATTATGTCCCTTTAATATCAAGTGATTTAGCATATGAGTATTATGTCCCTTTAATATCAAGTGATTTAGCATATGAGTATTATGTCCCTTTAGTATCAAGTGATTTAGCATATGAGTATTATGTCCCTTTAGTATCAAGTGATTTAGCATATGAGTATTATGTCCCTTTAATATCAAGTGATTTAGCATATGAGTATTATGTCCCTTTAGTATCAAGTGATTTAGCATATGAGTATTATATCCCTTTAATATCAAGTGATTTAGCATATGGGTATTATGTCCCTTTAATATCAAGTGATTTAGCATATGAGTATTATGTCCCTTTAGTATCAAGTGATTTAGCATATGAGTATTATGTCCCTTTAATATCAAGTGATTTAGCATATGAGTATTATGTCCCTTTAATATCAAGTGATTTAGCATATGAGTATTATGTCCCTTTAGTATCAAGTGATTTAGCATATGAGTATTATGTCCCTTTAGTATCAAGTGATTTAGCATATGGGTATTATGACCCTTTAATATCAAGTGATTTAGCATATGAGTATTATGTCCCTTTAATATCAAGTGATTTAGCATATGAGTATTATGTCCCTTTAGTATCAAGTGATTTAGCATATGAGTATTATGTCCCTTTAATATCAATTGATTTAGCATATGAGTATTATGTCCCTTTAGTATCAAGTGATTTAGCATATGAGTATTATGTCCCTTTAGTATCAAGTGATTTAGCATATGAGTATTATGTCCCTTTAGTATCAAGTGATTTAGCATATGAGTATTATGTCCCTTTAATATCAAGTGATTTAGCATATGAGTATTATGTCCCTTTAATATCAAGTGATTTAGCATATGAGTATTATGTCCCTTTAGTATCAAGTGATTTAGCATATGAGTATTATGTCCCTTTAATATCAAGTGATTTAGCATATGAGTATTATGTCCCTTTAATATCAAGTGATTTAGCATATGGGTATTATGTCCCTTTAATATCAAGTGATTTAGCATATGAGTATTATGTCCCTTTAATATCAAGTGATTTAGCATATGAGTATTATGTCCCTTTAATATCAAGTGATTTAGCATATGAGTATTATGTCCCTTTAATATCAAGTGATTTAGCATATGAGTATTATGTCCCTTTAGTATCAAGTGATTTAGCATATGAGTATTATGTCCCTTTAATATCAAGTGATTTAGCATATGAGTATTATGTCCCTTTAGTATCAAGTGATTTAGCATATGAGTATTATGTCCCTTTAATATCAAGTGATTTAGCATATGAGTATTATGTCCCTTTAATATCAAGTGATTTAGCATATGAGTATTATGTCCCTTTAGTATCAAGTGATTTAGCATATGAGTATTATGTCCCTTTAATATCAAGTGATTTAGCATATGAGTATTATGTCCCTTTAATATCAAGTGATTTAGCATATGAGTATTATGTCCCTTTAATATCAAGTGATTTAGCATATGAGTATTATGTCCCTTTAATATCAAATGATTTAGCATATGAGTATTATGTCCCTTTAATATCAAGTGATTTAGCATATGAGTATTATGTCCCTTTAGTATCAAGTGATTTAGCATATGAGTATTATGTCCCTTTAATATCAAGTGATTTAGCATATGAGTATTATGTCCCTTTAGTATCAAGTGATTTAGCATATGAGTATTATGTCCCTTTAATATCAAGTGATTTAGCATATGGGTATTATGTCCCTTTAATATCAAGTGATTTAGCATATGAGTATTATGTCCCTTTAATATCAAGTGATTTAGCATATGAGTATTATGTCCCTTTAGTATCAAGTGATTTAGCATATGAGTATTATGTCCCTTTAGTATCAAGTGATTTAGCATATGAGTATTATGTCCCTTTAATATCAAGTGATTTAGCTTATGAGTATTATGTCCCTTTAATATCAAGTGATTTAGCATATGAGTATTATGTCCCTTTAATATCAAGTGATTTAGCATATGAGTATTATGTCCCTTTAATATCAAGTGATTTAGCATATGAGTATTATGTCCCTTTAATATCAAGTGATTTAGCATATGAGTATTATGTCCCTTTAATATCAAGTGATTTAGCATATGAGTATTATGTCCCTTTAGTATCAAGTGATTTAGCATATGAGTATTATGTCCCTTTAGTATCAAGTGATTTAGCATATGAGTATTATGTCCCTTTAATATCAAGTGATTTAGCATATGAGTATTATGTCCCTTTAATATCAAGTGATTTAGCATATGAGTATTATGTCCCTTTAATATCAAGTGATTTAGCATATGAGTATTATGTCCCTTTAGTATCAAGTGATTTAGCATATGAGTATTATGTCCCTTTAGTATCAAGTGATTTAGCATATGAGTATTATGTCCCTTTAGTATCAAGTGATTTAGCATATGAGTATTATGTCCCTTTAATATCAAGTGATTTAGCATATGAGTATTATGTCCCTTTAGTATCAAGTGATTTAGCATATGAGTATTATGTCCCTTTAATATCAAGTGATTTAGCATATGGGTATTATGTCCCTTTAATATCAAGTGATTTAGCATATGAGTATTATGTCCCTTTAGTATCAAGTGATTTAGCATATGAGTATTATGTCCCTTTAATATCAAGTGATTTAGCATATGAGTATTATGTCCCTTTAATATCAAGTGATTTAGCATATGAGTATTATGTCCCTTTAGTATCAAGTGATTTAGCATATGAGTATTATGTCCCTTTAGTATCAAGTGATTTAGCATATTGGTATTATGACCCTTTAATATCAAGTGATTTAGCATATGAGTATTATGTCTCTTTAATATCAAGTGATTTAGCATATGAGTATTATGTCCCTTTAGTATCAAGTGATTTAGCATATGAGTATTATGTCCCTTTAATATCAATTGATTTAGCATATGAGTATTATGTCCCTTTAGTATCAAGTGATTTAGCATATGAGTATTATGTCCCTTTAGTATCAAGTGATTTAGCATATGAGTATTATGTCCCTTTAGTATCAAGTGATTTAGCATATGAGTATTATGTCCCTTTAATATCAAGTGATTTAGCATATGAGTATTATGTCCCTTTAATATCAAGTGATTTAGCATATGAGTATTATGTCCCTTTAGTATCAAGTGATTTAGCATATGAGTATTATGTCCCTTTAGTATCAAGTGATTTAGCATATGAGTATTATGTCCCTTTAATATCAAGTGATTTAGCATATGGGTATTATGTCCCTTTAATATCAAGTGATTTAGCATATGAGTATTATGTCCCTTTAATATCAAGTGATTTAGCATATGAGTATTATGTCCCTTTAATATCAAGTGATTTAGCATATGAGTATTATGTCCCTTTAATATCAAGTGATTTAGCATATGAGTATTATGTCCCTTTAGTATCAAGTGATTTAGCATATGAGTATTATGTCCCTTTAATATCAAGTGATTTAGCATATGAGTATTATGTCCCTTTAATATCAAGTGATTTAGCATATGAGTATTATGTCCCTTTAATATCAAGTGATTTAGCATATGAGTATTATGTCCCTTTAATATCAAGTGATTTAGCATATGAGTATTATGTCCCTTTAGTATCAAGTGATTTAGCATATGAGTATTATGTCCCTTTTATATCAAGTGATTTAGCATATGAGTATTATGTCCCTTTAGTATCAAGTGATTTAGCATATGAGTATTATGTCCCTTTAGTATCAAGTGATTTAGCATATGAGTATTATGTCCCTTTAATATCAAGTGATTTAGCATATGAGTATTATGTCCCTTTAATATCAAGTGATTTAGCATATGAGTATTATGTCCCTTTAATATCAAGTGATTTAGCATATGAGTATTATGTCCCTTTAATATCAAGTGATTTAGCATATGAGTATTATGTCCCTTTAGTATCAAGTGATTTAGCATATGAGTATTATGTCCCTTTAATATCAAGTGATTTAGCATATGAGTATTATGTCCCTTTAATATCAAGTGATTTAGCATATGAGTATTATGTCCCTTTAATATCAAGTGATTTAGCATATGAGTATTATGTCCCTTTAGTATCAAGTGATTTAGCATATGAGTATTATGTCCCTTTAATATCAAGTGATTTAGCATATGAGTATTATGTCCCTTTAGTATCAAGTGATTTAGCATATGAGTATTATGTCCCTTTAGTATCAAGTGATTTAGCATATGAGTATTATGTCCCTTTAATATCAAGTGATTTAGCATATGAGTATTATGTCCCTTTAGTATCAAGTGATTTAGCATATGAGTATTATGTCCCTTTAGTATCAAGTGATTTAGCATATGAGTATTATGTCCCTTTAATATCAAGTGATTTAGCATATGAGTATTATGTCCCTTTAGTATCAAGTGATTTAGCATATGAGTATTATATCCCTTTAATATCAAGTGATTTAGCATATGAGTATTATGTCCCTTTAATATCAAGTGATTTAGCATATGAGTATTATGTCCCTTTAGTATCAAGTGATTTAGCATATGGGTATTATGTCCCTTTAGTATCAAGTGATTTAGCATATGAGTATTATGTCCCTTTAATATCAAGTGATTTAGCATATGAGTATTATGTCCCTTTAGTATCAAGTGATTTAGCATATGAGTATTATGTCCCTTTAGTATCAAGTGATTTAGCATATGAGTATTATGTCCCTTTAATATCAAGTGATTTAGCATATGAGTATTATGTCCCTTTAATATCAAGTGATTTAGCATATGAGTATTATGTCCCTTTAGTATCAAGTGATTTAGCATATGAGTATTATGTCCCTTTAATATCAAGTGATTTAGCATATGAGTATTATGTCCCTTTAATATCAAGTGATTTAGCATATGAGTATTATGTCCCTTTAATATCAAGTGATTTAGCATATGAGTATTATGTCCCTTTAATATCAAGTGATTTAGCATATGAGTATTATGTCCCTTTAATATCAAGTGATTTAGCATATGAGTATTATGTCCCTTTAATATCAAGTGATTTAGCATATGAGTATTATGTCCCTTTAGTATCAAGTGATTTAGCATATGAGTATTATGTCCCTTTAGTATCAAGTGATTTAGCATATGAGTATTATGTCCCTTTAATATCAAGTGATTTAGCATATGAGTATTATGTCCCTTTAGTATCAAGTGATTTAGCATATGAGTATTATGTCCCTTTAATATCAAGTGATTTAGCATATGAGTATTATGTCCCTTTAATATCAAGTGATTTAGCATATGAGTATTATGTCCCTTTAATATCAAGTGATTTAGCATATGAGTATTATGTCCCTTTAATATCAAGTGATTTAGCATATGAGTATTATGTCCCTTTAATATCAAGTGATTTAGCATATGAGTATTATGTCCCTTTAGTATCAAGTGATTTAGCATATGAGTATTATGTCCCTTTAATATCAAGTGATTTAGCATATGAGTATTATGTCCCTTTAGTATCAAGTGATTTAGCATATGAGTATTATGTCCCTTTAACATCAAGTGATTTAGCATATGAGTATTATGTCCCTTTAATATCAAGTGATTTAGCATATGAGTATTATGTCCCTTTAATATCAAGTGATTTAGCATATGAGTATTATGTCCCTTTAGTATCAAGTGATTTAGCATATGAGTATTATGTCCCTTTAGTATCAAGTGATTTAGCATATGAGTATTATGTCCCTTTAATATCAAGTGATTTAGCATATGAGTATTATGTCCCTTTAATATCAAGTGATTTAGCATATGGGTATTATGTCCCTTTAATATCAAGTGATTTAGCATATGAGTATTATGTCCCTTTAATATCAAGTGATTTAGCATATGAGTATTATGTCCCTTTAATATCAAGTGATTTAGCATATGAGTATTATGTCCCTTTAATATCAAGTGATTTAGCATATGAGTATTATGTCCCTTTAATATCAAGTGATTTAGCATATGAGTATTATGTCCCTTTAGTATCAAGTGATTTAGCATATGAGTATTATGTCCCTTTAATATCAAGTGATTTAGCATATGAGTATTATGTCCCTTTAATATCAAGTGATTTAGCATATGAGTATTATGTCCCTTTAATATCAAGTGATTTAGCATATGAGTATTATGTCCCTTTAATATCAAGTGATTTAGCATATGAGTATTATGTCCCTTTAGTATCAAGTGATTTAGCATATGAGTATTATGTCCCTTTAGTATCAAGTGATTTAGCATATGAGTATTATGTCCCTTTAGTATCAAGTGATTTAGCATATGAGTATTATGTCCCTTTAATATCAAGTGATTTAGCATATGAGTATTATGTCCCTTTAGTATCAAGTGATTTAGCATATGGGTATTATGACCCTTTAATATCAAGTGATTTAGCATATGAGTATTATGTCCCTTTAATATCAAGTGATTTAGCATATGAGTATTATGTCCCTTTAGTATCAAGTGATTTAGCATATGAGTATTATGTCCCTTTAATATCAAGTGATTTAGCATATGAGTATTATGTCCCTTTAATATCAAGTGATTTAGCATATGAGTATTATGTCCCTTTAGTATCAAGTGATTTAGCATATGAGTATTATGTCCCTTTAGTATCAAGTGATTTAGCATATGAGTATTATGTCCCTTTAATATCAAGTGATTTAGCATATGAGTATTATGTCCCTTTAATATCAAGTGATTTAGCATATGAGTATTATGTCCCTTTAGTATCAAGTGATTTAGCATATGAGTATTATGTCCCTTTAATATCAATTGATTTAGCATATGAGTATTATGTCCCTTTAATATCAAGTGATTTAGCATATGAGTATTATGTCCCTTTAATATCAAGTGATTTAGCATATGAGTATTATGTCCCTTTAGTATCAAGTGATTTAGCATATGAGTATTATGTCCCTTTAATATCAATTGATTTAGCATATGAGTATTATGTCCCTTTAGTATCAAGTGATTTAGCATATGAGTATTATGTCCCTTTAGTATCAAGTGATTTAGCATATGAGTATTATGTCCCTTTAATATCAAGTGATTTAGCATATGAGTATTATGTCCCTTTAATATCAAGTGATTTAGCATATGAGTATTATGTCCCTTTAGTATCAAGTGATTTAGCATATGAGTATTATGTCTCTTTAATATCAAGTGATTTAGCATATGGGTATTATGTCCCTTTAATATCAAGTGATTTAGCATATGAGTATTATGTCCCTTTAATATCAAGTGATTTAGCATATGAGTATTATGTCCCTTTAATATCAAGTGATTTAGTATATGAGTATTATGTCCCTTTAATATCAAGTGATTTAGCATATGGGTATTATGTCCCTTTAATATCAAGTGATTTAGCATATGAGTATTATGTCCCTTTAGTATCAAGTGATTTAGCATATGAGTATTATGTCCCTTTAATATCAAGTGATTTAGCATATGAGTATTATGTCCCTTTAGTATCAAGTGATTTAGCATATGAGTATTATGTCCCTTTAATATCAAGTGATTTAGCATATGAGCATTACGTCCCTTTAATATCAAGTGATTTAGCATATGAGTATTATGTCCCTTTAGTATCAAGTGATTTAGCATATGAGTATTATGTCCCTTTAATATCAAGTGATTTATCATATGAGTATTATGTCCCTTTAATATCAAGTGATTTAGCATATGAGTATTATGTCCCTTTAATATCAAATGATTTAGCATATGAGTATTATGTCCCTTTAATATCAAGTGATTTAGCATATGAGTATTATGTCCCTTTAATATCAAGTGATTTAGCATATGAGTATTATGTCCCTTTAGTATCAAGTGATTTAGCATATGAGTATTATGTCCCTTTAATATCAAGTGATTTAGCATATGAGTATTATGTCCCTTTAGTATCAAGTGATTTAGCATATGAGTATTATGTCCCTTTAATATCAAGTGATTTAGCATATGAGTATTATGTCCCTTTAATATCAAGTGATTTAGCATATGGGTATTATGTCCCTTTAATATCAAGTGATTTAGCATATGAGTATTATGTCCCTTTAGTATCAAGTGATTTAGCATATGAGTATTATGTCCCTTTAGTATCAAGTGATTTAGCATATGAGTATTATGTCCCTTTAATATCAAGTGATTTAGCATATGAGTATTATGTCCCTTTAATATCAAGTGATTTAGCATATGAGTATTATGTCCCTTTAATATCAAGTGATTTAGCATATGAGTATTATGTCCCTTTAATATCAAGTGATTTAGTATATGAGTATTATGTCCCTTTAATATCAAGTGATTTAGCATATGAGTATTATGTCCCTTTAATATCAAGTGATTTAGCATATGAGTATTATGTCCCTTTAGTATCAAGTGATTTAGCATATGAGTATTATGTCCCTTTAGTATCAAGTGATTTAGCATATGAGTATTATGTCCCTTTAATATCAAGTGATTTAGCATATGAGTATTATGTCCCTTTAATATCAAGTGATTTAGCATATGAGTATTATGTCCCTTTAATATCAAGTGATTTAGCATATGAGTATTATGTCCCTTTAGTATCAAGTGATTTAGCATATGAGTATTATGTCCCTTTAGTATCAAGTGATTTAGCATATGAGTATTATGTCCCTTTAGTATCAAGTGATTTAGCATATGAGTATTATGTCCCTTTAATATCAAGTGATTTAGCATATGAGTATTATGTCCCTTTAGTATCAAGTGATTTAGCATATGAGTATTATATCCCTTTAATATCAAGTGATTTAGCATATGGGTATTATGTCCCTTTAATATCAAGTGATTTAGCATATGAGTATTATGTCCCTTTAGTATCAAGTGATTTAGCATATGAGTATTATGTCCCTTTAATATCAAGTGATTTAGCATATGAGTATTATGTCCCTTTAATATCAAGTGATTTAGCATATGGGTATTATATCCCTTTAGTATCAAGTGATTTAGCATATGAGTATTATGTCCCTTTCAAGTGATTTAGCATATGAGTATTATGTCCCTTTCAAGTGATTTAGCATATGAGTATTATGTCCCTTTAGTATCAAGTGATTTAGCATATGAGTATTATGTCCCTTTAATATCAAGTGATTTAGCATATGGGTATTATGTCCCTTTAATATCAAGTGATTTAGCATATGAGTATTATGTCCCTTTAACATCAAGTGATTTAGCATATGAGTATTATGTCCCTTTAATATCAAGTGATTTAGCATATGAGTATTATGTCCCTTTAGTATCAAGTGATTTAGCATATGAGTATTATGTCCCTTTAATATCAAGTGATTTAGCATATGAGTATTATGTCCCTTTAGTATCAAGTGATTTAGCATATGAGTATTATGTCCCTTTAATATCAAGTGATTTAGCATATGAGTATTATGTCCCTTTAATATCAAGTGATTTAGCATATGAGTATTATGTCCCTTTAATATCAAGTGATTTAGCATATGAGTATTATGTCCCTTTAGTATCAAGTGATTTAGCATATGAGTATTATGTCCCTTTAATATCAAGTGATTTAGCCTATGAGTATTATGTCCCTTTAATATCAAGTGATTTAGCCTATGAGTATTATGTCCCTTTAGTATCAAGTGATTTAGCATATGAGTATTATGTCCCTTTAATATCAAGTGATTTAGCATATGAGTATTATGTCCCTTTAATATCAAGTGATTTAGCATATGAGTATTATGTCCCTTTAATATCAAGTGATTTAGCATATGAGTATTATGTCCCTTTAATATCAAGTGATTTAGCATATGAGTATTATGTCCCTTTAATATCAAGTGATTTAGCATATGAGTATTATGTCCCTTTAGTATCAAGTGATTTAGCATATGAGTATTATGTCCCTTTAATATCAAGTGATTTAGTATATGAGTATTATGTCCCTTTAGTATCAAGTGATTTAGCATATGAGTATTATGTCCCTTTAATATCAAGTGATTTAGCATATGAGTATTATGTCCCTTTAATATCAAGTGATTTAGCATATGAGTATTATGTCCCTTTAGTATCAAGTGATTTAGCATATGAGTATTATGTCCCTTTAGTATCAAGTGATTTAGCATCTGAGTATTATGTCCCTTTAATATCAAGTGATTTAGCATATGAGTATTATGTCCCTTTAGTATCAAGTGATTTAGCATATGAGTATTATGTCCCTTTAATATCAAGTGATTTAGCATATGAGTATTATGTCCCTTTAATATCAAGTGATTTAGCATATGAGTATTATGTCCCTTTAATATCAAGTGATTTAGCATATGGGTATTATGTCCCTTTAGTATCAAGTGATTTAGCGTATGAGTATTATGTCCCTTTAATATCAAGTGATTTAGCATATGAGTATTATGTCCCTTTAATATCAAGTGATTTAGCATATGAGTATTATGTCCCTTTAATATCAAGTGATTTAGCATATGAGTATTATGTCCCTTTAATATCAAGTGATTTAGCATATGAGTATTATGTCCCTTTAATATCAAGTGATTTAGCATATGAGTATTATGTCCCTTTAATATCAAGTGATTTAGCATATGAGTATTATGTCCCTTTAGTATCAAGTGATTTAGCATATGAGTATTATGTCCCTTTAGTATCAAGTGATTTAGCATATGAGTATTATGTCCCTTTAATATCAAGTGATTTAGCATATGAATATTATGTCCCTTTAAGTACAAAGCTCACATAGCTATACCAGGGGTTTGTGCCTCATTTGCTGCCTAAGAGTATATATAATGTTTATTTAGAATTGTATTTATATTACATATTTGGTCTTATTATTATTTTAAGCCACTCCCCATCTTTTTATTTTTATAAGGAAGAGCACAAATTTACTAAGTTAAATGTAAACAGCTTCTGAGGCATCTTTTAGCTAAAATGGGAACCTATGTGAGTGCTGCTTCCTCTCATGGAGTTGTTCCCCTTTAAATAACAATGAATGAGGTTTGTAAATAGCAGCACTTCCTGTCTGCACCTGCCGGAAACTTCAGGCCTCGGCCACAAATGAACACTTTAATACTAAAATAAAAACTACACTGTGTATGAATGGGTGTGGAACCAATTAGACAAGGTTCATATTGCCGCGGAAGTAATATGACGTTACACAAACGTGCACAAGATCCATATACACGTAGGAACCGATAACACAAGGACAAGTTTTCCTGGGAAGTTAAATGGCGCCACACAGGAAGAAACTAATAATAATCACTCAACGGTGAGAAGCTGAAATAACGATGAGAAGCGGTTACTGTGCTCGGGGGAATTAATAGCCCAATGCACCAGTTACAGCAATAAGTAATCAGAGACCGAATAGGATAAGGCGCAGGTAGGAACCAAAGACACAGCAACACTGTACTCGTGGGAAGCATAAGCTGTGACACAAAGAGGAAACAAGCTGGAACGGTACTTCCGGCAATTCTGACGCTTGCATGATGGAGACTGTGAGCTTTTAGAAATAACCCCACATATCCTCCAAAGTTACCCCTCCCCTCTTATCCTATCCCCCAGAGTTACCCCCTTCTATACTGCCCCCCCAAAGTTACCCCTCCCCTCTTATCCTATCCCCCAGAGTTACCCCCTTCTATACTACTCCCCAAAGTTACCCCTCCCCTCTTATCCTATCCCCCGAGTTACCCCTCCCCTCTTATCCTATCCCCCAGAGTTACCCCCTTCTATACTGCCCCCCAAAGTTACCCCTCCCCTCTTATCCTATCCCCCAGAGTTACCCCCTTCTATACTACTCCCCAAAGTTACCCCTCCCCTCTTATCCTATCCCCCGAGTTACCCCTCCCCTCTTATCCTATCCCCCAGAGTTACCCCCTTCTATACTGCCCCCCAAAGTTACCCCTCCCCTCTTATCCTATCCCCCAGAGTTACCCCCTTCTATACTACTCCCCAAAGTTACCCCTCCCCTCTTATCCTATCCCCCGAGTTACCCCTCCCCTCTTATACTATCCCCCAGAGTTACCCCCTTCTATACTGCCCCCCAAAGTTACCCCTCCCCTCTTATCCTATACCCCAGAGTTACCCCCTTCTATACTACTCCCCAAAGTTACCCCTCCCCTCTTATCCTATCCCCCGAGTTACCCCTCCCCTCTTATCCTATCCCCCAGAGTTACCCCCTTCTATACTACTCCCCAAAGTTACCCCTCCCCTCTTATCCTATCCCCCAGAGTTACCCCCTTCTATACTACTCCCCAAAGTTACCCCTCCCCTCTTATCCTATCCCCCGAGTTACCCCTCCCCTCTTATCCTATCCCCCAGAGTTACCCCCTTCTATACTGCCCCCCAAAGTTACCCCTCCCCTCTTATCCTATCCCCCAGAGTTACCCCCTTCTATACTACTCCCCAAAGTTACCCCTCCCCTCTTATCCTATCCCCCAGAGTCACCCCTCCCCTCTTATCCTATCCCCCGAGTTACCCCTCCCCTCTTATCCTATCCCCCAGAGTTACCCCTCTCCTCTTATCCTATCCCCCGAGTTACCCCTCTCCTCTTATCCTATCCCCCGAGTTACCCCTCCCCTCTTATCCTATCCCCCAGAGTTACCCCTCCCCTCTTATCCTATCCCCCAGAGTTACCCCCTTCTATACTACTCTCCAAAGTTACCCCTCCCCTCTTATCCTATCCCCCGAGTTACCCCTCCCCTCTTATCCTATCCCCCAGAGTTACCCCCTTCTATACTACTCCCCAAAGTTACCGCTCCCCTCTTATCAAATCCCCCAGAGTTGCCCCCTTCTGTACTACTCCCCAAAGTTACCGCTCCCCTCTTATCCTATCCCCCGAGTTACCCCTCCCCTCTTATCCTATCCCCCAGAGTTACCCCTCCCCTCTTATCCTATCCCCCGAGTTACCGCTCCCCTCTTATCAAATCCCCCAGCGTTACCCCCTTCTATACTACTCCCCAAAGTTACCGCTCCCCTCTTATCCTATCCCCCAGAGTTACCCCCTTCTATACTACTCCCCAAAGTTACCCCTCCCCTCTTATCCTATCCCCCAGAGTTACCCCCTTCTATACTGCCCCCAAAAGTTACCCCTCCCCTCTTATCCTATCCACCAGAGTTACCCCTCCCCTCTTATCCTATCCCCCAGAGTTACCCCTCCCCTCTTATCCTATCCCCCGAGTTACCCCCTTCTATACTGCTCCCCAAAGTTACCCCTCCCCTCTTATCCTATCCCTCAGAGTTACCCCTTCTATACTGCTCCCCAAAGTTACCCCTCTCCTCTTATCCTATCCCCCAGAGTTACGCCTTTCTATACTACTCCCCAAAGTTACCCCTCCCCTCTTATCTTACCCCCTTCTATACTGCCCCCCAAAGTTACCCTTCCCTCTTATCCTATCCCCCGAATTACCCCCTTCTATACTGCCCCCCAAAGTTACCCCTCCCCTCTTATCCTATCCCTCAGTTACCCCCTACTCTACTACCCCCTAAAGTTACCCCTCCCCTCTTATCCTATCCCCCAGAGTTACCCCCTTCGATACTGCCTCCCAAAGTTACCCTTCCCTCTTATCCTATCCCCCGAATTACCCCCTTCTATACTGCCCCCCAAAGTTACCCCTCCCCTCTTATCCTATCCCTCAGTTACCCCCTACTCTACTACCCCCTAAAGTTACCCCTCCCATTTTATCCTATCCCCTGAGTTACACTCTCTCTCTCTCTCTCTTTCTCTTTCTCTTTCTCTTTCTCTTTCTCTCTCTCTTTCTCTCTCTCTCTCTCTTTCTCTCTCTCTCTTTCTCTTTTTTTCTCTCTCTCTCTCTCTCTTTTTTTCTCTCTCTCTCTCTCTTTTTCTCTTTCTCTCTCTCTTTTTCTCTTTCTCTCTCAGATATTGTCACTGTTCTGTCTTTACATGTCATTTTGTCTCTCACTCTCCCCTCATATTTTGCCACTGTTTTGTCTTTACATGTCATTTTGTGGGTCTCTCGCTCGCTCTCTCGCACTGCACTGTCTTTACGTGTCATTTTGTGGGTATTTCTCTCTGTCTGTCTCTCTCTCTCAGATATTGTCACTGCACTGTCTTTACGTGTCATTTTGTGGGTCTTTCTCTCTCTTTCTCTCTGTTTCTCTCTGTTTCTCTCTGTTTCTCTCTCTTTCTCTCTCTTTCTCTCTCCTGTCTTTACATGTCATTTTGTGGGTATTTCACTCACTTTATCTATCTCTTCCCAGAATCCCCCTCTCCTCCCTCAAGTTCCCATCCTCCGACTCCCTCGTCCCCCGTCACCTTCGGGCCGTGGATTTGACCCTACGTCACCCCGCGCACTCTCCTTTGCTCCTCCTGTTGCTCACCAGAAGACCAGATCTTCGCTTCGGCAGCTCTTCCTGCACAGTCTTCTCGCCTCTGCTGGCCTCCCGGTCACCTTCACACTTTACCAGCGAGTCGCCGTCAGTGCTCAGTGCTTCAACGCCTGCGACATAGAGGGACATAACTTCCAGGTGTCAGACCTGCAGACGCCTCTTGGGGTACAAAAGGAGGCGCTGATCCGAGGACAGGATATCATATCTTATTCATTCCGTCTTTAAGGGGGTGCTACAGAATCATTTAGTTATTACAATGTAATTACATGGGGGTGTCGGGTCTTATGTAATATCACTGTCACATGTAGGCTTTATATAGAATTCTTCTTGTTGTTGCTAAGGTACTGATGTTATTAGGGACAAAACATTAAACTGTTTCTCTTTCTAATTTGTCATCAACTGGGAAATATTTTTATGTCTCTCACTGTTTATACTGAATAAAGAGATCTGAAACCCACATTATTTCTTTCATGATTCAAATAGAGCAGCAATTTTAGGCATTGGTTGCTTTCTGTGCTTTGTAGAGATTAAGGCCTGGATTACAAGTGGAGAATAAAAATAGTACCACTAGGGTGCATGTTAGTGCGATTGTGCATAGTACCACTAGGGTGCGCTAACATCACTCAACAGTTGTAATATAGTGCGATTGCGCATAGTACCACTAGGGTGCGCTAACATCACTCACCAGTTGTAATATTAGTGATGTTAGTGCGATTGCGCATAGTACCACTAGGGTGCGCTAACATCACTCACCAGTGTAATATTAGTGATGTTAGTGCGATTGCGCATAGTACCACTAGGGTGCGCTAACATCACTCACCAGTGTAATATTAGTGATGTTAGTGCGATTGTGCATAGTACCACTAGGGTGCGCTAACATCACTCACCAGTGTAATATTAGTGATGTTAGTGCGATTGTGCATAGAACCACTAGGGTGCGCTAACATCACTCACCAGTGTAATATTAGTGATGTTAGTGCGATTGCGCATAGTACCACTAGGGTGCGCTAACATCACTCACCAGTTGTAATATTAGTGATGTTAATGCGATTGCGCATAGTACCACTAGGTTGCGCTAACATCACTCACCAGTGTAATATTAGTGATGTTAGTGCGATTGCGCATAGTACCACTAGGTTGCGCTAACATCACTCACCAGTGTAATATTAGTGATGTTAGTGCGATTGCGCATAGTACCACTAGGGTGCGCTAACATCACTCACCAGTGTAATATTAGTGATGTTAGTGCGATTGCGCATAGTACCACTAGGGTGCGCAAACGTCACTCACCAGTTGTAATATTAGTGATGTTAGTGCGATTGTGCATAGTACCACTAGGGTGCGCTAACGTCACTCAGCAGTGTAATATTAGTGATGTTAGTGCGATTGCGCATAGTACCACTAGGGTGCGCTAACATCACTCACCAGTGTAATATTAGTGATGTTAGTGCGATTGCGCATAGTACCACTAGGGTGCGCTAACATCACTCACCAGTGTAATATTAGTGATGTTAGTGCGATTGCGCATAGTACCACTAGGGTGCGCTAACATCACTCAACAGTGTAAAATTAGTGATGTTAGTGCGATTGCGCATAGTACCACTAGGTTGCGCTAACATCACTCACCAGTGTAATATTAGTGATGTTAGTGCGATTGCGCATAGTACCACTAGGGTGCGCTAACATCAATCACCAGTGTAATATTAGTGATGTTAGTGCGATTGCGCATAGTACCACTAGGGTGCGCTAACATCAATCACCAGTGTAATATTAGTGATGTTAGTGCGATTGTGCATAGTACCACTAGGGTGCGCTAACCACTCACCAGTTGTAATATTAGTGATGTTAGTGCGATTGTGCATAGTACCACTAGGGTGCGCTAACATCACTCACCAGTGTAATATTAGTGATGTTAGTGCGATTGCGCATAGTACCACTAGGGTGCGCTAACGTCACTCACCAGTGTAATATTAGTGATGTTAGTGCGATTGCGCATAGTACCACTAGGGTGCGCTAACATCACTCACCAGTGTAATATTAGTGATGTTAAAGGGACATTCAACACTTAGTATAACAGGTTTTTAAGAAGAAGGCAGCTACGTTATAGTGGGGGGAGTTCGGATTCCATATTGACCGGGTATTAGAGTAGTTAGCGCCGCTGATTAGGACAGAAGCAAGGCGGCAAGGGAGGAGGGGTATAGTGTTGGCGGACCTCCGTTTCTTAATTTACAATATAAAAACCTGTTACACTAAGTGTTGAATGTCCCTTTAATGCGATTGCGCATAGTACCACTAGGGTGCGCTAACATCACTCACCAGTGTAATATTAGTGATGTTAGTGCGATTTCGCATAGTACCACTAGGGTGCGCTAACATCACTCACCAGTGTAATATTAGTAATGTTAGTGCGATTGCGCATAGTACCACTAGGGTGCGCTAACATCACTCACCAGTGTAATATTAGTGATGTTAGTGCGATTGCGCATAGAACCACTAGGGTGCGCTAACATCACTCACCAGTGTAATATTAGTGATGTTAGTGCAATTGCGCATAGTACCACTAGGGTGCGCTAACATCACTCACCAGTTGTAATAGTGATGTTAGTGCGATTGCGCATAGTACCACTAGGGTGCGCTAACATCACTCACCAGTTGTAATAGTGATGTTAGTGCGATTGCGCATAGTACCACTAGGGTGCGCTAACATCACTCACCAGTTGTAATAGTGATGTTAGTGCGATTGCGCATAGTACCACTAGGGTGCGCTAACATCACTCACCAGTGTAATATTAGTCATGTTAGTGCGATTGCGCATAGTACCACTAGGGTGCGCTAACATCACTCACCAGTTGTAATGTTAGTGCGATTGCGCATAGTACCACTAGGGTGCGCTAACATCACTCACCAGTGTAATATTAGTGATGTTAGTGCGATTGCGCATAGTACCACTAGGGTGCGCTAACATCACTCACCAGTTGTAATATTAGTGATGTTAATGCGATTGCGCATAGTACCACTTGGGTGCGCTAACATCACTCACCATTTGTAATATTAGTGATGTTAGTGCGATTGCGCATAGTACCACTAGGGTGCGCTAACATCACTCACCAGTGTAATATTAGTGATGTTAATGCGATTGCGCATAGTACCACTAGGGTGCGCTAACATCACTCACCAGTGTAATATTAGTGATGTTAGTGTGATTGTGCATAGTACCACTAGGGTGCGCTAACATCACTCACCAGTGTAATATTAGTGATGTTAATGCAATTGCGCATAGTACCACTAGGGTGCGCTAACATCACTCACCAGTGTAATATTAGTGATGTTAGTGCGATTGCGCATGATACCACTAGGGTGCGCTAACATCACTCACCAGTTGTAATAGTGATGTTAGTGTGATTGTGCATAGTACCACTAGGGTGCGCTAACATCACTCACCAGTGTAATATTAGTCAGGTTAGTGCGATTGCACATAGTACCACTAGGGTGCGCTAACATCACTCACCAGTGTAATATTAGTGATGTTAGTGCGATTGCACATAGTACCACTAGGGTGTGCTAACATCACTCACCAGTGTAATAATAGTGATGTTAGTGCGATTGAGCATAGTACCACTAGGGTGCGCTAACATCACTCACCAGTGTAATATTTGTGATGTTATTGCAATTAAGCATAGTACCACTAGGGTGCGCTAACATCACTCACCATTTGTAATATCAGTGATGTTAGTGCGATTGCGCATAGTACCACTAGGGTGCGCTAACATCACTCACCAGTGTAATATTAGTGATGTTATTGCAATTGAGCATAGTACCACTAGGGTGCGCTAACATCACTCACCAGTTGTAATATTAGTGATGTTAGTGCGATTGCGCATAGTACCACTAGGGTGCGCTAACATCACTTACCAGTTGTAATATTAGTGATGTTAGTGCGATTGTGCATAGTACCACTAGGGTGCGCTAACATCACTCACCAGTTGTAATATTAGTGATGTTAGTGCGATTGCGCATAGTACCACTAGGGTGCGCTAACATCACTCACCAGTGTAATATTAGTGATGTTAGTGCGATTGCGCATAGTACCACTAGGGTGCGCTAACATCACTCACCAGTGTAATATTAGTGATGTTAGTGCAATTGCGCATGATACCACTAGGGTGCGCTAACATCACTCACCAGTTGTAATAGTGATGTTAGTGTGATTGTGCATAGTACCACTAGGGTGCGCTAACATCACTCACCAGTGTAATATTAGTCATGTTAGTGCGATTGCGCATAGTACCACTAGGGTGCGCTAACATCAGTCACCAGTGTAATATTAGTGATGTTAATGCGATTGCGCATAGTACCACTAGGGTGCGCTAACATCACTCACCAGTGTAATATTAGTCATGTTAGTGCGATTGCGTATAGTACCACTAGGGTGCACTAACATCACTCACCAGTGTAATATTAGTGATGTTAATGCGATTGCGCATAGTACCACTAGGGTGCGCTAACATCACTCACCAGTGTAATATTAGTGATGTTAGTGCGATTGCGCATAGTACCACTAGGGTGCGCTAACATCACTCACCAGTGTAATATTAGTGATGTTAGTGTTATTGTGCATAGTACCACTAGGGTGCGCTAACATCACTCACCAGTGTAATATTAGTGATGTTAGTGCGATTGCGCATAGTACCACTAGGGTGCGCTAACATCACTCACCAGTGTAATATTAGTGATGTTAGTGCGATTGTGCATAGTACCACTAGGGTGCGCTAACATCACTCACCAGTGTAATATTAGTGATGTTAGTGCGATTGTGCATAGTACCACTAAAGTGCGCTAACATCACTCACCAGTGTAATATTAGAGATGTTAGTGTCATTGCGCATAGTACCACTAGGGTGCGCTATCATCACTCACCAGTGTAATATTAGTGATGTTAGTGCGATTGTGCATAGTACCACTAGGGTGCGCTAACATCACTCACCAGTGTAATATTAGTGATGTTAGTGCGATTGCGCATAGTACCACTAGGGTGCGCTAACATCACTCACCAGTGTAATATTAGTGATGTTAGTGCGATTGCGCATAGTACCACTAGGGTGCGCTAACATCACTCACCAGTGTAATATTAGTGATGTTAGTGTGATTGTGCATAGTACCACTAGGGTGCGCTAACATCACTCACAAGTGTAATATTAGTGATGTTAGTGCGATTGCGCATAGTACCACTAGGGTGCGCTAACGTCACTCACCAGTGTAATATTAGTGATGTTAATGCGATTGCACATAGTACCACTAGGGTGCGCTAACATCACTCACCAGTGTAATATTAGTGATGTTAGTGCGATTGCGCATAGTACCACTAGGGTGCGCTAACGTCACTCACCAGTTGTAATATTAGTGATGTTAGTGCGATTGTGCATAGTACCACTAGGGTGCGCTAACGTCACTCAGCAGTGTAATATTAGTGATGTTAGTGCGATTGCGCATAGTACCACTAGGGTGCGCTAACATCACTCACCAGTGTAATATTAGTGATGTTAGTGCGATTGCGCATAGTACCACTAGGGTGCGCTAACATCACTCACCAGTGTAATATTAGTGATGTTAGTGCGATTGCGCATAGTACCACTAGGGTGCGCTAACATCACTCAACAGTGTAAAATTAGTGATGTTAGTGCGATTGCGCATAGTACCACTAGGTTGCGCTAACATCACTCACCAGTGTAATATTAGTGATGTTAGTGCGATTGCGCATAGTACCACTAGGGTGCGCTAACATCAGTCACCAGTGTAATATTAGTGATGTTAGTGCGATTGCGCATAGTACCACTAGGGTGCGCTAACATCACTCACCAGTGTAATATTAGTGATGTTAAAGGGACATTCAACACTTAGTATAACAGGTTTTTAAGAAGAAGGCAGCTACGTTATAGTGGGGGGAGTTCGGCATCCATATTGACCGGGTATTAGAGTAGTTAGCGCCGCTGATTAGGACAGAAGCAAGGCGGCAAGGGAGGAGGGGTATAGTGTTGGCGGACCTCCGTTTCTTAATTTACAATATAAAAACCTGTTACACTAAGTGTTGAATGTCCCTTTAATGCGATTGCGCATAGTACCACTAGGGTGCGCTAACATCACTCACCAGTTGTAATAGTGATGTTAGTGCGATTGCGCATAGTATCACTAGGGTGCGCTAACATCACTCACCAGTGTAATATTAGTGATGTTAGTGCGATTGCGCATAGTACCACTAGGGTGCGCTAACATCACTCACCAGTGTAATATTAGTGATGTTAGTGTGATTGTGCATAGTACCACTAGGGTGCGCTAACATAACTCACAAGTGTAATATTAGTGATGTTAGTGCGATTGCGCATAGTACCACTAGGGTGCGCTAACGTCACTCACCAGTGTAATATTAGTGATGTTAATGCGATTGCGCATAGTACCACTAGGGTGCGCTAACATCACTCACCAGTGTAATATTAGTGATGTTAGTGCGATTGCGCATAGTATCACTAGGGTGCGCTAACATCACTCACCAGTGTAATATTAGTGATGTTAGTGCGATTGTGCATAGTACCACTAGGGTGCGCTAACATCACTCACCAGTGTAATATTAGTGATGTTAATGCGATTGCGCATAGAACCACTAGGGTGCGCTAACCACTCACCAGTTGTAATATTAGTGATGTTAGTGCGATTGTGCATAGTACCACTAGGGTGCGCTAACATCACTCACCAGTGTAATATTAGTGATGTTAGTGCGATTGTGCATAGTACCACTAGGGTGCGCTAACATCACTCACCAGTGTAATATTAGTGATGTTAGTGCGATTGTGCATAGTACCACTAGGGTGCGCTAACATCACTCACCAGTGTAATATTAGTGATGTTAATGCGATTGCGCATAGAACCACTAGGGTGCGCTAACCACTCACCAGTTGTAATATTAGTGATGTTAGTGCGATTGTGCATAGTACCACTAGGGTGCGCTAACATCACTCACCAGTGTAATATTAGTGATGTTAGTGCGATTGCGCATAGTACCACTAGGGTGCGCTAACATCACTCACCAGTGTAATATTAGTGATGTTAGTGCGATTGCGCATAGTACCACTAGGGTGCGCTAACATCACTCACCAGTGTAATATTAGTGATGTTAGTGCGATTGCGCATAGTATCACTAGGGTGCGCTAACATCACTCACCAGTGTAATAATAGTGATGTTAGTGCGATTGCGCATAGTACCACTAGGGTGCGCTAACATCACTCACCAGTGTAATATTAGTGATGTTAGTGCGATTGCGCATAGTACCACTAGGGTGCGCTAACATCACTCACCAGTGTAATATTAGTGATGTTAGTGCGATTGCGCATAGTACCACTAGGGTGCGCTAACATCACTCACCAGTGTAATATTAGTGATGTTAGTGCGATTGCGCATGATACCACTAGGGTGCGCTAACATCACTCACCAGTTGTAATAGTGATGTTAGTGTGATTGTGCATAGTACCACTAGGGTGCGCTAACATCACTCACCAGTGTAATATTAGTCATGTTAGTGCGATTGCACATAGTACCACTAGGGTGCACTAACATCACTCACCAGTGTAATATTAGTGATGTTAGTGCGATTGCACATAGTACCACTAGGGTGTGCTATCATCACTCACCAGTGTAATATTTGTGATGTTATTGCAATTTAGCATAGTACCACTAGGGTGCGCTAACATCACTCACCATTTGTAATATCAGTGATGTTAGTGCGATTGCACATAGTACCACTAGGGTGCGCTAACATCACTCACCAGTGTAATATTAGTGATGTTATTGCAATTGAGCATAGTACCACTTGGGTGCACTAACATCACTCACCAGTTGTAATATTAGTGATGTTAGTGCGATTGCACATAGTACCACTAGGGTGCGCTAACATCACTTACCAGTTGTAATATTAGTGATGTTAGTGCGATTGTGCATAGTACCACTAGGGTGCGCTAACATCACTCACCAGTTGTAATATTAGTGATGTTAGTGCGATTGCGCATAGTACCACTAGGGTGTGCTAACATCACTCACCAGTGTAATATTAGTGATGTTAGTGCGATTGCGCATAGTACCACTAGGGTGCGCTAACATCACTCACCAGTGTAATATTAGTGATGTTAGTGCGATTGCGCATGATACCACTAGGGTGCGCTAACATCACTCACCAGTTGTAATAGTGATGTTAGTGTGATTGTGCATAGTACCACTAGGGTGCGCTAACATCACTCACCAGTGTAATATTAGTGATGTTAGTGCGATTGTGCATAGTACCACTAAAGTGCGCTAACATCACTCACCAGTGTAATATTAGAGATGTTAGTGTCATTGCGCATAGTACCACTAGGGTGCGCTAACATCACTCACCAGTGTAATATTAGTGATGTTAGTGCGATTGTGCATAGTACCACTAGGGTGCGCTAACATCACTCACCAGTGTAATATTAGTGATGTTAGTGCGATTGTGCATAGTACCACTAGGGTGCGCTAACATCACTCACCAGTGTAATATTAGTGATGTTAGTGCGATTGCGCATAGTACCACTAGGGTGCGCTAACATCACTCACCAGTGTAATATTAGTGATGTTAATACGATTGCGCATAGTACCACTAGGGTGCGCTAACATCACTCACCAGTTGTAATAGTGATGTTAGTGCGATTGCGCATAGTATCACTAGGGTGCGCTAACATCACTCACCAGTGTAATATTAGTGATGTTAGTGCGATTGCGCATAGTACCACTAGGGTGCGCTAACATCACTCACCAGTGTAATATTAGTGATGTTAGTGTGATTGTGCATAGTACCACTAGGGTGCGCTAACATAACTCACAAGTGTAATATTAGTGATGTTAGTGCGATTGCGCATAGTACCACTAGGGTGCGCTAACGTCACTCACCAGTGTAATATTAGTGATGTTAATGCGATTGCGCATAGTACCACTAGGGTGCGCTAACATCACTCACCAGTGTAATATTAGTGATGTTAGTGCGATTGCGCATAGTATCACTAGGGTGCGCTAACATCACTCACCAGTGTAATATTAGTGATGTTAGTGCGATTGTGCATAGTACCACTAGGGTGCGCTAACATCACTCACCAGTGTAATATTAGTGATGTTAATGCGATTGCGCATAGAACCACTAGGGTGCGCTAACCACTCACCAGTTATATTAGTGATGTTAGTGCGATTGTGCATAGTACCACTAGGGTGCGCTAACATCACTCACCAGTGTAATATTAGTGATGTTAATGCGATTGCGCATAGAACCACTAGGGTGCGCTAACCACTCACCAGTTGTAATATTAGTGATGTTAGTGCGATTGTGCATAGTACCACTAGGGTGCGCTAACATCACTCACCAGTGTAATATTAGTGATGTTAGTGCGATTGTGCATAGTACCACTAGGGTGCGCTAACATCACTCACCAGTGTAATATTAGTGATGTTAGTGCGATTGTGCATAGTACCACTAGGGTGCGCTAACATCACTCACCAGTGTAATATTAGTGATGTTAGTGCGATTGCGCATAGTACCACTAGGGTGCGCTAACATCACTCACCAGTGTAATATTAGTGATGTTAGTGCGATTGCGCATAGTACCACTAGGGTGCGCTAACATCACTCACCAGTGTAATATTAGTGATGTTAGTGCGATTGCGCATAGAATCACTAGGGTGCGCTAACATCACTCACCAGTGTAATAATAGTGATGTTAGTGCGATTGCGCATAGTATCACTAGGGTGCGCTAACATCACTCACCAGTGTAATAATAGTGATGTTAGTGCGATTGTGCATAGTACCACTAGGGTGCGCTAACATCACTCACCAGTGTAATATTAGTGATGTTAGTGTGATTGTGCATAGTACCACTAGGGTGCGCTAACATCACTCACAAGTGTAATATTAGTGATGTTAGTGCGATTGCGCATAGTACCACTAGGGTGCGCTAACGTCACTCACCAGTGTAATATTAGTGATGTTAATGCGATTGCGCATAGTACCACTAGGGTGCGCTAACATCACTCACCAGTGTAATATTAGTGATGTTAGTGCGATTGCGCATAGTATCACTAGGGTGCGCTAACATCACTCACCAGTGTAATATTAGTGATGTTAGTGTGATTGTGCATAGTACCACTAGGGTGCGCTAACATCACTCACCAGTGTAATATTAGTGATGTTAATGCGATTGCGCATAGAACCACTAGGGTGCGCTAACCACTCACCAGTTATATTAGTGATGTTAGTGCGATTGTGCATAGTACCACTAGGGTGCGCTAACATCACTCACCAGTGTAATATTAGTGATGTTAATGCGATTGCGCATAGAACCACTAGGGTGCGCTAACCACTCACCAGTTGTAATATTAGTGATGTTAGTGCGATTGTGCATAGTACCACTAGGGTGCGCTAACATCACTCACCAGTGTAATATTAGTGATGTTAGTGCGATTGTGCATAGTACCACTAGGGTGCGCTAACATCACTCACCAGTGTAATATTAGTGATGTTAGTGCGATTGTGCATAGTACCACTAGGGTGCGCTAACATCACTCACCAGTGTAATATTAGTGATGTTAGTGCGATTGCGCATAGTACCACTAGGGTGCGCTAACATCACTCACCAGTGTAATATTAGTGATGTTAGTGCGATTGCGCATAGTACCACTAGGGTGCGCTAACATCACTCACCAGTGTAATATTAGTGATGTTAGTGCGATTGCGCATAGTATCACTAGGGTGCGCTAACATCACTCACCAGTGTAATAATAGTGATGTTAGTGCGATTGCGCATAGTACCACTAGGGTGCGCTAACATCACTCACCAGTGTAATATTAGTGATGTTAGTGCGATTGCGCATAGTACCACTAGGGTGCGCTAACATCACTCACCAGTGTAATATTAGTGATGTTAGTGCGATTGCGCATAGTACCACTAGGGTGCGCTAACATCACTCACCAGTGTAATATTAGTGATGTTAGTGCGATTGCGCATGATACCACTAGGGTGCGCTAACATCACTCACCAGTTGTAATAGTGAAGTTAGTGTGATTGTGCATAGTACCACTAGGGTGCGCTAACATCACTCACCAGTGTAATATTAGTCATGTTAGTGCGATTGCACATAGTACCACTAGGGTGCGCTAACATCACTCACCAGTGTAATATTAGTGATGTTAGTGCGATTGCGCATAGTACCACTAGGGTGTGCTAACATCACTCACCAGTGTAATATTAGTGATGTTAGTGCGATTGAGCATAGTACCACTAGGGTGCGCTAACATCACTCACCAGTGTAATATTTGTGATGTTATTGCAATTTAGCATAGTACCACTAGGGTGCGCTAACATCACTCACCATTTGTAATATCAGTGATGTTAGTGCGATTGCACATAGTACCACTAGGGTGCGCTAACATCACTCACCAGTGTAATATTAGTGATGTTATTGCAATTGAGCATAGTACCACTTGGGTGCGCTAACATCACTCACCAGTTGTAATATTAGTGATGTTAGTGCGATTGCGCATAGTACCACTAGGGTGCGCTAACATCACTTACCAGTTGTAATATTAGTGATGTTAGTGCGATTGTGCATAGTACCACTAGGGTGCGCTAACATCACTCACCAGTTGTAATATTAGTGATGTTAGTGCGATTGCGCATAGTACCACTAGGGTGTGCTAACATCACTCACCAGTGTAATATTAGTGATGTTAGTGCGATTGCGCATAGTACCACTAGGGTGCGCTAACATCACTCACCAGTGTAATATTAGTGATGTTAGTGCGATTGCGCATGATACCACTAGGGTGCGCTAACATCACTCACCAGTTGTAATAGTGATGTTAGTGTGATTGTGCATAGTACCACTAGGGTGCGCTAACATCACTCACCAGTGTAATATTAGTCATGTTAGTGCGATTGCGCATAGTACCACTAGGGTGCGCTAACATCACTCACCAGTGTAATATTAGTGATGTTAGTGCGATTGCGCATAGTACCACTAGGGTGCGCTAACATCACTCACCAGTGTAATATTAGTGATGTTAGTGTGATTGTGCATAGTACCACTAGGGTGCGCTAACATCACTCACCAGTGTAATATTAGTGATGTTAGTGCGATTGTGCATAGTACCACTAGGGTGCGCTAACATCACTCACCAGTGTAATATTAGTCATGTTAGTGCGATTGCGCATAGTACCACTAGGGTGCGCTAACATCACTCACCAGTGTAATATTAGTCATGTTAGTGCGATTGCGCATAGTACCACTAGGGTGCGCTAACATCACTTACCAGTGTAATATTAGTGATGTTAATGCGATTGCGCATAGTACCACTAGGGTGCGCTAACATCACTCACCAGTGTAATATTAGTCATGTTAGTGCGATTGCACATAGTACCACTAGGGTGCGCTAACATCACTCACCAGTGTAATATTCGTGATGTTAATGCGATTGCGCATAGTACCACTAGGGTGCGCTAACATCACTCACCAGTGTAATATTAGTGATGTTAGTGTGATTGTGCATAGTACCACTAGGGTGCGCTAACATCACTCACCAGTGTAATATTAGTGATGTTAGTGCGATTGTGCATAGTACCACTAGGGTGCGCTAACATCACTCACCAGTGTAATATTAGTGATGTTAGTGCGATTGTGCATAGTACCACTAAAGTGCGCTAACATCACTCACCAGTGTATTATTAGGGATGTTAGTGTGATTGCGCATAGCACCACTAGGGTGCGCTAACATCACTCACCAGTGTAATATTAGTGATGTTAGTGGGATTGTGCATAGTATCACTAGGGTGCGCTAACATCACTCACCAGTGTAATATTAGTGATGTTAATGCGATTGCGCATAGTACCACTAGGGTGCGCTAACATCACTCACCAGTTGTAATATTAGTGATGTTAGTGCGATTGCGCATAGTACCACTAGGGTGCGCTAACATCACTCACCAGTTGTAATATTAGTGATGTTAGTGCGATTGCGCATAGTACCACTAGGGTGCGCTAACATCACTCACCAGTGTAATATTAGTGATGTTAATGCGATTGCGCATAGTACCACTAGGGTGCGCTAACATCACTCACCAGTTGTAATATTAGTGATGTTAGTGCGATTGCGCATAGTACCACTAGGGTGCGCTAACATCACTTACCAGTTGTAATATTAGTGATGTTAGTGCGATTGTGCATAGTACCACTAGGGTGCGCTAACATCACTCACCAGTTGTAATATTAGTGATGTTAGTGCGATTGCGCATAGTACCACTAGGGTGTGCTAACATCACTCACCAGTGTAATATTAGTGATGTTAGTGCGATTGCGCATAGTACCACTAGGGTGCGCTAACATCACTCACCAGTGTAATATTAGTGATGTTAGTGCGATTGCGCATGATACCACTAGGGTGCGCTAACATCACTCACCAGTTGTAATAGTGATGTTAGTGTGATTGTGCATAGTACCACTAGGGTGCGCTAACATCACTCACCAGTGTAATATTAGTCATGTTAGTGCGATTGCGCATAGTACCACTAGGGTGCGCTAACATCACTCACCAGTGTAATATTAGTGATGTTAATGCGATTGCGCATAGTACCACTAGGGTGCGCTAACATCACTCACCAGTGTAATATTAGTCATGTTAGTGCGATTGCGCATAGTACCCCTAGGGTGCGCTAACATCACTCACCAGTGTAATATTAGTGATGTTAATGCGATTGCGCATAGTACCACTAGGGTGCGCTAACATCACTCACCAGTGTAATATTAGTGATGTTAGTGTGATTGTGCATAGTACCACTAGGGTGCGCTAACATCACTCACCAGTGTAATATTAGTGATGTTAGTGCGATTGTGCATAGTACCACTATGGTGCGCTAACATCACTCACCAGTGTAATATTAGTGATGTTAGTGCGATTGTGCATAGTACCACTAAAGTGCGCTAACATCACTCACCAGTGTAATATTAGTGATGTTAGTGTGATTGCGCATAGTACCACTAGGGTGCGCTAACATCACTCACCAGTGTAATATTAGTGATGTTAGTGGGATTGTGCATAGTACCACTAGGGTGCGCTAACATCACTCACCAGTGTAATATTAGTCATGTTAGTGCGATTGCGCATAGTACCACTAGGGTGCGCTAACATCACTCACCAGTGTAATATTAGTGATGTTAATGCGATTGCGCATAGTACCATTAGGGTGCGCTAACATCACTCACCAGTTGTAATAGTGATGTTAGTGCGATTGCGCATAGTACCACTAGGGTGCGCTAACATCACTCACCAGTGTAATATTAGTGATGTTAGTGCGATTGCGCATAATACCACTAGGGTGCGCTAACATCACTCACCAGTGTAATATTAGTGATGTTAGTGTGATTGTGCATTGTACCACTAGGGTGCACTAACATCACTCACAAGTGTAATATTAGTGATGTTAGTGCGATTGCGCATAGTACCACTAGGGTGCGCTAACGTCACTCACCAGTGTAATATTAGTGATGTTAATGCGATTGCGCATAGTACCACTAGGGTGCGCTAACATCACTCACCAGTGTAATATTAGTGATGTTAGTGCGATTGCGCATAGTATCACTAGGGTGCGCTAACATCACTCACCAGTGTAATATTAGTGATGTTAGTGCGATTGCGCATAGTACCACTAGGGTGCGCTAACATCACTCACCAGTGTAATATTAGTGATGTTAATGCGATTGCGCATAGAACCACTAGGGTGCGCTAACCACTCACCAGTTGTAATATTAGTGATGTTAGTGCGATTGTGCATAGTACCACTAGGGTGCGCTAACATCACTCACCAGTGTAATATTAGTGATGTTAATGCGATTGCGCATAGAACCACTAGGGTGCGCTAACCACTCACCAGTTGTAATATTAGTGATGTTAGTGCGATTGTGCATAGTACCACTAGGGTGCGCTAACATCACTCACCAGTTGTAATATTAGTGATGTTAGTGCGATTGCGCATAGTACCACTAGGGTGCGCTAACATCACTCACCAGTGTAATATTAGTGATGTTAGTGCGATTGCGCATAGTACCACTAGGGTGCGCTAATATCACTCACCAGTGTAATATTAGTGATGTTAGTGCGATTGCGCATAGTATCACTAGGGTGCGCTAACATCACTCACCAGTGTAATATTAGTGATGTTAGTGCGATTGCGCATAGTACCACTAGGGTGCGCTAACATCACTCACCAGTGTAATATTAGTGATGTTAGTGCGATTGCGCATAGTACCACAAGGGTGCGCTAACATCACTCACCAGTGTAATATTAGTGATGTTAGTGCGATTGCGCATAGTACCACTAGGGTGCGCTAACATCACTCACCAGTGTAATATTAGTGATGTTAGTGCGATTGCGCATAGAACCACTAGGGTGCGCTAACATCACTCACCAGTGTAATATTAGTGATGTTAGTGCGATTGCGCATAGTACCACTAGGGTGCGCTAACATCACTCACCAGTTGTAATAGTGATGTTAGTGCGATTGCGCATAGTACCACTAGGGTGCGCTAACATCACTCACCAGTTGTAATAGTGATGTTAGTGCGATTGCGCATAGTACCACTAGGGTGCGCTAACATCACTCACCAGTTGTAATAGTGTTGTTAGTGTGATTGCGCATAGTACCACTAGGGTGCGCTAACATCACTCACCAGTGTAATATTAGTGATGTTAGTGCGATTGCGCATAGTACCACTAGGGTGCGCTAACATCACTCACCAGTTGTAATATTAGTGATGTTAGTGCGATTGCGCATAGTACCACTAGGGTGCGCTAACATCACTCACCAGTTGTAATATTAGTGATGTTAGTGCGATTGCGCATAGTACCACTAGGGTGCGCTAACATCACTCACCAGTGTAATATTAGTGATGTTAGTGCGATTGCGCATAGTACCACTAGGGTGCGCTAACATCACTCACCAGTGTAATATTAGTGATGTTAGTGCGATTGCGCATAGTACCACTAGGGTGCGCTAACATCACTCACCAGTGTAATATTAGTGATGTTAGTGCGATTGCGCATAGTACCACTAGGGTGCGCTAACATCACTCACAAGTGTAATATTAGTGATGTTAGTGTGATTGTGCATAGTACCACTAGGGTGCGCTAACATCACTCACCAGTGTAATATTAGTGATGATAGTGCAATTGCGCATAGTACCACTAGGGTGCGCTAACATCACTCACCAGTGTAATATTAGTGATGTTAGGGCGATTGCGCATAGTACCACTAGGGTGCGCTAACATCACTCACCAGTGTAATATTAGTGATGTTAATGCGATTGCGCATAGTACCACTAGGGTGCGCTAACATCACTCACCAGTGTAATATTAGTCATGTTAGTGCGATTGTGCATAGTACCACTAGGGTGCGCTAACATCACTCACCATTTGTAATATTAGTGATGTTAGTGCGATTGCGCATAGTACCACTAGGGTGCGCTAACATCACTCACCAGTGTGATATTAGTGATGTTAGTGCGATTGCGCATAGTACCACTAGGGTGCGCTAACATCACTCACCAGTGTAATATTAGTGATGTTAGTGCGATTGCGCATAGTACCACTAGGGTGCGCTAACATCACTCACCAGTGTAATATTAGTGATGTTAGTGTGATTGCGCATAGTACCACTAGGGTGCGCTAACATCACTCACCAGTGTAATATTAGTGATGTTAGTGCGATTGCGCATAGTACCAGTAGGGTGCGCTAACATCACTCACCAGTGTAATATTAGTGATGTTAGTGCGATTGCGCATAGTAGCACTAGGGTGCGCTAACATCACTCACCAGTGTAATATTAGTGATGTTAGTGCGATTGTGCATAGTACCACTAGGGTGCACTAACATCACTCACCAGTGTAATATTAGTCATGTTAGTGCGATTGTGCATAGTACCACTAGGGTGCACTAACATCACTCACCATTTGTAATATTAGTGATGTTAGTGCGATTGCGCATAGTACCACTAGGGTGCGCTAACATCACTCACCAGTTGTAATGTTAGTGCGATTGCGCATAGTACCACTAGGGTGCGCTAATATCACTCACCAGTGTAATATTAGTGATGTTAATGCGATTGCACATAGTACCACTAGGATGCGCTAACATCACTCACCAGTGTAATATTAGTGATGTTAGTGCGATTGTGCATAGTATCACTAGGGTGCGCTAACATCACTCACCAGTGTAATATTCGTGATGTTATTGCAATTGAGCATAGTACCACTAGGGTGCGCTAACATCACTCACCATTTGTAATATCAGTGATGTTAGTGCGATTGCGCATAGTACCACTAGGGTGCGCTAACATCACTCACTAGTGTAATATTAGTGATGTTAATGCGATTGTGCATATTACCACTAGGGTGCGCTAACATCACTCACCAGTGTAATATTAGTGATGTTAGTGCAATTGAGCATAGTACCACTAGGGTGCGCTAACATCACTCACCAGTGTAATATTAGTGATGTTAGTGCGATTGCGCATAGTACCACTAGGGTGCGCTAACATCACTCACCAGTGTAATATTAGTGATGTTAGTGCGATTGCGCATAGTACCACTAGGGTGCGCTAACATCACTCACCAGTGTAATATTAGTGATGTTACTGCGATTGCGCATAGTACCACTAGGGTGCGCTAACATCACTCACCAGTGTAATATTAGTGATGTTAGTGCAATTGCGCATAGTACCACTAGGGTGCGCTATCATCACTCACCAGTGTAATATTAGTGATGTTAGTGCGATTGCGCATAGTACCACTAGGGTGCGCTAACATCACTCACCAGTGTAATATTAGTGATGTTAGTGCAATTGCGCATAGTATCACTAGGGTGCGCTATCATCACTCACCAGTGTAATATTAGTGATGTAAGTGCGATTGCGCATAGTACCACTAGGATGCACTAACATCACTCACCAGTGTAATATTAGTGATGTTAGTGCGATCGCGCATAGTACCACTAGGGTGCGCTAACATCACTCACCAGTGTAATATTAGTGATGTTAGTGCGATTGCGCATAGTACCACTAGGATGCGCTAACATCACTCACCAGTGTAATATTAGTGATGTTAATGCGATTGCGCATAGTACCACTAGGGTGCGCTAACATCACTCACCAGTGTAATATTAGTGATGTTATTGCAATTGAGCATAGTACCACTAGGGTGCGCTAACGTCACTCACCAGTTGTAATATTAGTGATGTTAGTGCGATTGCGCATAGTACCACTAGGGTGCACTAACATCACTCACCAGTGTAATATTAGTGATGTTAGTGCGATTGTGCATGATACCACTAGGGTGCACTAACATCACTCACCAGTGTAATATTAGTGATGTTAATGCGATTGCGCATAGTACCACTAGGGTGCGCTAACATCACTCACCAGTGTAATATTAGTGATGTTAATGCGATTGCGCATAGTACCACTAGGGTGCGCTAACATCACTCACCAATGTAATATTAGTGATGTTAGTGCGATTGCGCATAGTACCACTAGGATGCGCTAACATCACTCACCAGTGTAATATTAGTGATGTTAATGCGATTGCGCATAGTACCACTAGGGTGCGCTAACATCACTCACCAGTGTAATATTAGTGATGTTATTGCAATTGAGCATAGTACCACTAGGGTGCGCTAACATCACTCACCAGTGTAATATTAGTGATGTTAGTGCGATTGTGCATAGTACCACTAGGGTGCGCTAACATCACTCACCAGTTTAATATTAGTGATATTAGTGCGATTGCGCATAGTACCACTAGGGTGCGCTAACATCACTCACCAGTGTAATATTAGTGATGTTAGTGCAATTGCGCATAGTACCACTAGGGTGCGCTATCATCACTCACCAGTGTAATATTAGTGATGTTAGTGCGATTGCGCATAGTACCACTAGGGTGCGCTAACATCACTCACCAGTTGTAATATTAGTGATGTTAGTGCGATTGTGCATAGTACCACTAGGGTGCGCTAACATCACTCACCAGTGTAATATTAGTGATGTTAGTGCAATTGCGCATAGTACCACTAGGGTGCGCTATCATCATTCACCAGTGTAATATTAGTGATGTTAGTGCGATTGCGCATAGTACCACTAGGATGCGCTAACATCACTCACCAGTGTAATATTAGTGATGTTAGTGCGATTGCGCATAGTACCACTAGGGTGCGCTAACATCACTCACCAGTGTAATATTAGTGATGTTAGTGCGATTGCGCATAGTACCACTAGGATGCGCTAACATCACTCACCAGTGTAATATTAGTGATGTTAATGCGATTGCGCATAGTACCACTAGGGTGCGCTAACATCACTCACCAGTGTAATATTAGTGATGTTATTGCAATTGAGCATAGTACCACTAGGGTGCACTAACATCACTCACCAGTGTAATATTAGTGATGTTAGTGCGATTGTGCATGATACCACTAGGGTGCACTAACATCACTCACCAGTGTAATATTAGTGATGTTAATGCGATTGCGCATAGTACCACTAGGGTGCGCTAACATCACTCACCAGTGTAATATTAGTGATGTTAATGCGATTGCGCATAGTACCACTAGGGTGCGCTAACATCACTCACCAGTGTAATATTAGTGATGTTAGTGCGATTGCACATAGTACCACTAGGGTGCGCTAACATCACTCACCAGTGTAATATTAGTGATGTTAGTGCGATTGCGCATAGTACCACTAGGGTGCGCTAACATCACTCACCAGTGTAATATTAGTGATGTTATTGCAATTGAGCATAGTACCACTAGGGTGCACTAACATCACTCACCAGTGTAATATTAGTGATGTTAGTGCGATTGCGCATGATACCACTAGGGTGCGCTAACATCACTCACCAGTTGTAATAGTGATGTTAGTGCGATTGTGCATAGTACCACTAGGGTGCGCTAACATCACTCACCAGTTGTAATAGTGATGTTAGTGCGATTGCGCATAGTACCACTAGGGTGCGCTAACATCACTTACCAGTGTAATATTAGTGATGTTAGTGCGATTGCACATAGTACCACTAGGGTGCGCTAACATCACTCACCAGTTGTAATAGTGATGTTAGTGCGATTGCGCATAGTACCACTAGGGTGCGCTAACATCACTCACAAGTGTAATATTAGTTATGTTAGTGCGATTGCGCATAGTACCACTAGGGTGCGCTAACGTCACTCACCAGTGTAATATTAGTGATGTTAATGCGATTGCGCATAGTACCACTAGGGTGCGCTAACATCACTCACCAGTGTAATATTAGTGATGTTAATGCGATTGCGCATAGTACCACTAGGGTGCGCTAACATCACTCACAAGTGTAATATTAGTGATGTTAGTGCGATTGCGCATAGTACCACTAGGGTGCGCTAACGTCACTCACCAGTGTAATATTAGTGATGTTAATGCGATTGCGCATAGTACCACTAGGGTGCGCTAACATCACTCACCAGTGTAATATTAGTGATGTTAATGCGATTGCGCTATCCATTGAAAGTATAGGACATAGAGAAAGTGTTTTAAGGCCCAACTGCTGGTGACATTAATGCTTCCTATGCATTTAAGGATCTGGGTAGTCAGATGGCAGAACTCTAGTTCCTAAATATAAAATCTACCTATCAGAGTTGATTGGTTTATATATTCAATGCACTCTGTGAACTCTTAAATTCTGCTAACATAAGAAATGTTATAAAATAATTTAATAATAATTCCATATACAATACACCCATTGTAATGCCTGGTGTAATGTGAAACTCACTGTAGCCTTGCTCTATACACAGACAATCTCAGTATAACTGCAGTATGCACTCCTGGTCTCTTCTCCCTCTGGGAGTGACATGTGAGACTCACTGTAGCATTGCCATATACACAGATAGTCTCAGTATAACTGCAGTATGCACTCCTGGTCTCCTGTCCCTTTGGGGGTGACGTGAGACTCACTGTAGCATTACCCTATACACAGAGAATCTCAGTATTACTGCAGTATGTACTCCTGGTCTCCTGTCCCTTTGGGGGTGACGTGAGACTCACTGTAGCATTACCCTATACACAGCCAATCTCAGTATAACTGCAGTATGCACTCCTGGTCTCTTGTCCCTCTGGGAGTGACATGTGAGACTCACTGTAGCATTGCCCTATACACAGACAATCTCAGTATAACTGCATTATGTACTCCTGGTCTCCTGTCCCTCTGGGGGTGACGTGAGACTCACTGTAGCATTGCCCTATACACAGACAATCTCAGTATAACTGCAGTATGCACTCCTGGTCTCTTGTCCCTCTGGGAGTGACATGTGAGACTCACTGTAGCATTGCCCTATACACAGACAATCTCAGTATAACTGCAGTATGCACTCCTGGTCTCCTGTCCCTCTGGGGGTGACATGAGAGACTTACTGTAGCATTGCCCTATACACAGACAATCTCAGTATAACTGCAGTATGCACTCCTGGTCTCCTGTCCCTCTGGGGGTGACATGAGAGACTTACTGTAGCATTGCCCTATACACAGACAATCTCAGTATAACTGCAGTATGTACTCCTGGTCTCCTGTCCCTCTGGGGGTGACATGTGAGACTCACTGTAGCATTGCCCTATACACAGATAATCTCAGTATAACTGCAGTATGCACTCCTGGTCTCCTGTCCCTCTGGGGGTGACATGAGAGACTTACTGTAGCATTGCCCTATACACAGATAATCTCAGTATAACTGCAGTATGCACTCCTGGTCTCCTGTCCCTCTGGGGTGACATGTGAGACTCACTGTAGCATTGCCCTATACACAGACAATCTCAGTATAACTGCAGTATGTACTCCTGGTCTCCTGTCCCTCTGGGGTGACATGTGAGACTCACTGTAGCATTGCCCTATACACAGACAATCTCAGTATAACTGCAGTATGTACTCCGGGTCTCCTGTCCCTCTGGGGGTGATATATGAAACTCACTGTAGCATTGCCCTATACACAGACAATCTCAGTATAACTGCAGTATGCACTCCTGGTCTCCTGTCCCTCTGGGGGTAATGTGAGACTCACTATAGCATTACCCTATACACAGACAATCTCAGTATAACTGCAGTATGCACTCCTAGTCTCCTGTCCCTCTGGGGTGACATGTGAGATTCACTGTAGCATTGCCCTATATACAGACAATCTCAGTATTACTGCAGTATGCACTCCTGGTCTCCTGTCCCTCTGGGTGTGACATGTGAGACTGTAGCATTACCCTATATACAGACAATCTCAGGATACTGCAGTATGTACTCCTGGTCTCCTGTCCCTCTGGGGATGACATGTTAGACTCACTGTAGCATTGCCCTATACACAGGCAATCTCATTATAACTGCAGTATGTACTCCTGTCCCTCTGGGAGTGACATGTGAGACTCACTGTAGCATTACCCTATACATAGATACTCTTAGTATAACTGCAGTATGCATTCCTGGTCTCTTGTCCCTCTGGGGGTGACATGAGGCTCACTGTAGCATTACGCTATACATAGACAACCTGAGTATATCTGCAGTATATACTCCTGGTCTCTTGTCCCTCTGAGGGTCTCCTGTCACTCTGGGTGTGAAATGTGAGACTCACTGTAGCATTACCCTATACACAGACAACCTCAGTATATCTGCAGTATATACTCCTGGTCTCTTGTCCCTCTGAGGGTCTCCTGGTCTCCTGTCCCTCTGGGGGTGATATGTGAGACTCAGTGTAGCATTGCCCAATACACAGATAGTGATGTCGTGAATAGTTCGCCGGCGAATAGTTCCCGGCGAACATAGCTTGTTCGCGTTCGCAGCGGCAAGCGAACATATGCGATGTTCGATCCGCCCCCTATTCGTCATCAAGTAAACTTTGACCCTGTATCTCACAGTCTGCAGACACATTTCAGCCAATCAGCAGCAGACACTCCCTCCCAGACCCTCCCAGCTCCTGGACAGCAGCCATTTTAGATTCATTCTGATCCTGCATTCTTAGTGAGAGGAGGGATAGTGTAGCTGCTGCTGATTTTATAGGGAAATTGATAGCTAGGCTAGTGTATTCAGTGTCCACTACAGTCCTGAAGGACTCATCTGATCTCTGCTGTAAGGACAGCACCCCAAAAAGCCCTTTTTAGGGCTAGAACATCAGTCTTTTTTTTTTTGCCTGTGTAATTTTGGCTGTGAAACATCAGTCTGCTAGTGTAATCTAATTGCAGTTGCCTGCCTGCAGTGCCACCACTCATATCTGTTGTAACAGTAGTGTAAATTTAAAAAAAAATAAAAAAATTTTGACTGTGAAACATCAGTCTGCTAGTGTAATCTAATTGTAGTTGCCTGCCTGCCAGCATGTGTGCCAGGCCCACTTGCCAACTAGTGCCACCACTCATATCTGTTGTAACAGTAGTGTAAATTTAAAAAAAAAAAAAATTTGACTGTGAAACATCAGTCTGCTAGTGTAATCTAATTGTAGTTGCCTGCCTGCCAGCATGTGTGCCAGGCCCACTTGCCAACTAGTGCCACCACTCATATCTGTTGTAACAGTAGTGTAAATTTAAAAAAAAAAAAAATTTGACTGTGAAACATCAGTCTGCTAGTGTAATCTAATTGCAGTTGCCTGCCAGCGTGTGTGCCAGGCCCACTTGCCAAGTGCCAACTAGTGCCACCACTCATATCTGTTGTAACAGTAGTGTAATTTTTTTAAAAAAAAAAAACGTTTTTGACTGTGAAACATCAGTCTGCTAGTGTAATCTAATTGCAGTTGCCTGCCTGCCTGCCAGCGTGTGTGCCAGGCCCACTTGCCAACTAGTGCCACCACTCATATCTGTTGTAACAGTAGTGTAAATTTTGTAAAAAAAAACTTTTTTGACTGTGAAACATCAGTCTGCTTGTGTAATCTAATTGCAGTTGCCTGCTTGCCAGCATGTGTGCAAGGCTCACAGCGTATACTGTGCCCACTTGCCCAGTGCCACCACTCATATCTTGTTTAATAGTAGTGTAAGTGTACATTTAAAAAAAAAAAAACTTTTTGGATTGTGAAACATCAGTCTGCTTTTTTGTGTCAGGCTCACAGCGTATACTGTGCCCACTTGCTCAGTGCCACCACTCATATCTTGTTTAATAGTAGTGTAAGTTTACATTTAAAAAAAAATGACAGGCAGAGGCAGGCCACCCCGCAGGTGCCGTCGTGGTCTTGGTGCTGTGATTCCCTTTGACCCTACAATAATGGCCAGTGTTCAGAGGCCACGTACCATGAACGCGAAAAGTTCTGAGGAGGACCTAGTTGACTGGATAACACAGGACACCCAATCTTCTACAGCTTCTGCTCGGAACCTTGACGCACCATCCACCTCCAGCTTAGCTTCGGGCACCTCTCAAGTGACCACTCGCCCGCCTGCCGCCACCACCAACACTAGCACCACAGCCGCTTCACTTGATCTGTCAGAGGAGTTATTGACACATCAGTTTGAAGAAATGAGTGATGCACAACCATCATTGACAGAGGATGTAGATAACAGTGATATGTCTCAGTCAGGCAGCATTACAGACATGGACATACGGTGTGATGATGATGATGTACCCGCTGCTGCTTCCTTTGTTGATTTGTCAGATACAAGTGAAGCGGTTGATGATGATGCGTCCGTGGATGTCACGTGGGTGCCCGCTAGAAGAGAAGAAGAGGGGGAAAGTTCAGATGGGGAGACAGAGAGGAGGAGGAGGAGACGAGTTGGAAGCAGGGGGAGGTCGTCGCAAGGAGCTAGTGGCACAGTCAGACAGCATGCATCGGCACCTGGGGTCAGCCAGACAGCACGCCAATCAACGCATGCTGTTGCCACCACCAGAATGCCGTCATCGCAGAGCTCAGCAGTGTGGCATTTTTTTTGTGTGTCTGCCTCTGACAACAGCGATGCCATTTGCAACCTGTGCCAAAAGAAACTGAGTCGTGGGAAGTCCAACACCCACCTAGGTACAACTGCTTTGCGAAGGCACATGATCTCACATCACAAACGCCGATGGGATGAACACATGAGTACAAGCAGCACACAAACTCAAAGCCGCCATTCTCCTCCTGGTCCAGCATCTTCAGCCACGTCAACCACTGCTGTCCTCCTTGCCCCCTCTCAATCATCCGCCACTCCGTCTCTCTTCCGTAGCAGTTCCTGCTCATCTGCCCACAGTCAGGTGTCTGTCAAGGACATGTTTGAGCGTAAGAAGCCAATGTCCCAAAGTCACCCCCTTGCCCAGCGTCAAAAATTGTAGCTATTGGGACACCGCAGTGGAAGGTACCCAGCCGAAATTTCTTTGCACAAAAGGCAATCCCCAATCTGTACTCGATTGTGCGAAAGGAAGTAATGGCATGTCTGGCACACAGCGTTGGGGCAAGGGTCCATATGACCACTGATAGCTGGTCTGCAAAGCATGGTCAGGGCAGGTATATCACCTACACTGCGCATTGGGTAAACCTGCTGACGGCTGCCAAGCATGGAATGCGTGGCTCTGCAGAGGATGAGTTGGTGACACCGCCACGACTTGCAGGCAGGCCTGCTGCCACCTCCTCTACTCCTCCTACTCCATCCTCTTCCATAACCTCCTCGGCTGAGTCCTCTTCTGCTGCTGCGTCTTGCTCCACATCAACGGCACCCCCCCAGCTACGAAAGTACTATTCCACATCCCGGATACCGCAGTGTCACGCCGTCTTGGGGTTGACTTGCCTGAAATCAGAGAGTCACACCGGACCAGCACTCCTGTCCGCCCTGAACGCACAGGTGGATCAGTGGCTGACTCCGCACCAACTGGAGATCGGCAAAGTGGTTTCTGACAACGGAAGTAATTTGGTGGCGGCATTGAAATTGGGCAAGTTGACACATGTGCTGTGCATGGCACATGTGTGTAATCTGATCGTACAACGCTTTGTGCTTACAGGATACCCTGAAGCAGGCCAGGAAGATGTGTGGCCATTTGAGGCGTTCCTACACGGCCATGGCGCACTTTTCCGATATCCAGCGGCGAAACAACATGCCAGTGAGGCGCTTCATTTGCGACAGCCCGACACGTTGGAATTCAACACTCCTAATGTTCGACCGCCTGCTCCAACAAGAAAAAGCTGTTAACGAGTATTTGTATGAACGGGGTGCTAGGACAGCATCTATGGAGCTTGGAATGTTTTTGCCACGTTACTGGGCTCTCATGCGCAATGCCTGTAGGCTCATGCGTCCTTTTGAGGAGGTGACAAACCTAGTCAGTCGCACCAAAGGCACCATCAGCGACATCATACCATTTGTTTTCTTCCTGTAGTGTGCCCTGCGAAGAGTGCTGGATCAGGCCGTAGATGAGCCTGAAGAGGAAGAGGAAGAGTTGTGGTCACCATCACCACCAGAAACGAAACAGCCTTATCAGCATCGCTTGCTGGACCAGCGGCAACGCTGGAAGAGGATTGTGAGGAAGAGGAGTCAGAGGAGGAATGTGGCTTTGAGGAGGAGGAGGAAGACCAACCACAACAGGCATCCCAGGGTGCTCGTTGTCACCTATCTGGTACCCGTGGTGTTGTACGTGGCTGGGGGGAAGAAGATACCTTCAGTGAGATCACTGAGGACGAGGAACGGGACATGAGTAGCTCGGCATCCAACCTTGTGCAAATGGGGTCTTTCATGCTGTCATGCCTGTTGAGTGACCCTCGTATAAAAAAGCTGAAGGAGAACGACCTGTACTGGGTGTCCATGCTACTAGACCCCCGGTATAAGCATAAAGTGCCTGAAATGTTACCAAATTACCACAAGTCGGAAAGGATGCAGCAGTTCCAAAATAAATTAAAAAGTATGCTTTACACAGCGTATAAGGGTGATGTCACAGCACAAAGGGAATCTAACAGGGGAAGAGGTGAAAGTAATCCTCCGACTCCCACGACCACGCTGGCAAGGACAGGATGCTTTACAGACGTGTTGTTGATGGAGGACATGCGGAGCTTTTTAACTCCTATGCATCGCCACAGCCCTTCGGGGTCCACCCTCAGAGAACGACTCGACCGACAGGTAGCAGACTACCTCGCCTTAACTGCAGATCTCGACACTCTGAGGAGCGATGAACCCCTTGACTACTGGGTGTGCAGGCTTGACCTGTGGCCTGAGCTATCCCAATTTGCACTAGAACTTCTGGCCTGCCCCGCTTCAAGTGTCCTGTCATAAAGGACCTTCAGTGCAGCAGGAGGTATTGTCACTGAGAAGAGAAGTCATCTAGGTCAAAAAAGTCTAGATTACCTCACCTTTATTAAGATGAATGAGGGATGGATCTCGAAGGGACTGACATTGGGCGATACATTTGAGTAAAAAAGGCCTGATGAGATGAGCTGCCTTGGGCTAAAAATGGTCCACGCGCTGCTGTATTTTATCTTCGAATGCCGGATGACTTGCGTGACTTATCCGCCACCAACTAGGGTTCAAGCCGCAATGTTTTAGGGCACTTTCTGCCTGGGAAACAAACATCAATTTTTCTGGCCGCTGCTACAGCAGCGGCTGCAACAATACCTAATTTTTCAGGCATGTGTACATGCCTAATTTTTCTGGCCTCTGGTGCTGCACTGTGGCTTCAAAAACCAAACCAAAAAAAAGGCACTTAACAGGGATTAAACTGATAGGAATAGTACTACTTAACACACCACTCCTATCTGGTGGCACATTAGATTGCACGCACAGTGCCCCAAATTTGAAGTAGGTGGACCGACCAAGCATCTTTTTCCATCTCCCGGTTCCTAAAATCCATGCCATATACACGTCCCCTGATAGGGGACACAGCAGTGGAAGGTACCCGGCCAAAATTTCTTTGCACAAAAGCCAATCCCCAACCTGTACTCGATTGTGCAAAAGGAAGTAACCTTACCATGGGTCCCAGACCGCACGTCTTGTAATTCTCTGTCTGGGAAATTATCTATCTATCAAATCTATCTATTTATCTATCAAATCTATCTATCGTATCTATCAAATGTATCTATTGCATCTATTTATCTATCTATCTATCTAATCTATGTATCTATCTATCTATCAAATCTATCTCGTGGCCGGACCGACCAAGCATCTTTTTCCATCTCCCGGTTCCTAAAATCCATGCCATATACACATCCCCTGATAGGGGACACCGCAGTGAATGTACCCGGACGAAATTTCTTTGCACAAAAGGCAACCCCCAACCTGTACTCGATTGTGCAAAAGGAAGTAACCTTACCATGGGTCCCAGACCGCACGTCTTGTAATTCTCTGTCTGGGAAATTATCTATCTATCAAATCTATTTATATATCAAATCTATCTATCTATTGAATCTATCAAATGTATCTATTGATCTATCTATCTATCTATCTATCTAATCTATGTATCTATCTATCTATCAAATCTATCTATCTCGTGGCCAGACCGACCAAGCATCTTTTTCCATCTCCCGGTTCCTAAAATCCATGCCATATACACGTACCCTGATAGGGGACGTAACAGGGATTAAACTGATAAGAATAGTACTACTTAACACACCACTCATATCTGGTGGCACAGTAGATTGCACGCGCAGTGCCCCAAATTTGAAGTAGGAGGACCGACCAAGCATCTTTTTCCATCTCCCGGTTCCTAAAATCCATGCCATATACACGTCCCATGGCGCCGCAACTGCCTCTGGGAACCTTACCATGGGTCCCAGACCGCACGTCTTGTAATTCTCTGTCTGGGAAATTATCTATCTATCAAATCTATTTATCTATCAAATCTATCTATCTATCGAATCTATCAAATGTATCTATTTCATCTATTGATCTATCTATCTAATCTATGTATCTATCTATCAAATATATCTATCTCGTGGCCAGACCGACCAAGCATCTTTTTCCATCTCCCGGTTCCTAAAATCCATGCCATATACACGTCCCCTGATAGGGGACTCCACAGGGATTAAACTGATAAGAATAGTAATACTTAACACACCACTCATATCTGGTGGCACAGTAGATTGCACGCGCAGTGCCCCAAATTTGAAGTAGGAGGACCGACCAAGCATCTTTTTCCATCTCCCGGTTCCTAAAATCCATGCCATATACACGTCCCCTGATAGGGGACACCACAGGGATTAAACTGATAGGAATAGTACTACTTAACACACCTTATAATAACGCAGAGAGAGGAGTCTGAAGAAGAGGAGTCAGAGGAGGAAGGTGGCTTTGAGGAGGTGGAAGACCAAACACAGCAGGCGTCCCAGGGGGCTTGTTGTCACCTTTCAGGGACCCTTGGTGTTGTACGTGGCTGGGTGGAGGAAGAGACCTTCAATGACATCAGTGAGGACAAGGAACGGGACATGGCTAGCTTGGTATCCAACCTTGTGCAAATGGGGAGTTTGCGGTTGTGCAAATGGGGAGTTTGCGGTTGTGCAAATGGACTGTTTGCGGTTGTTTGTGGTGCATTAAAGGGACAGTCTAGGCCAAAATAAACTTTCATGATTCAGATAGAGCATGTAATTTTAAACAATTTTCCAATTTACTTTTATCACCAATTTTGTTTTGTTCTCTTGGTATTCTGAGTTGAAAGCTTAACCTAGGAGGTTCATATGATAATTTCTTAGACCTTGAAGCCCACCTCTTTCAGATTGCATTTTAACAGTTTTTCACCACTAGAGGGTGTTAGTTCACGTATTTCATATAGATAACACTGTGCTCGTGCACGAGAAGTTATCTGAGAGCAGGCACTGATTGGCTAGACTGCAAGTCTGAAAAAAGGGGCAGTTTGCAGAGGCTTAGATACAAGATAATCACAGAGGTTAAAAGTATCCTATATTATAAAAGACAAGTGTTTGTCTGAAGCCGTCATGCGCAGTACAGACAAACACTTGGCCTTAGATTCTATTCTCGCGCACCTCGGCATAGCTGACAGCTGACAGATTGGGAGCGCGAGGTACACAGCATACAAGCAGCTGTGAGATAGGGAGCGCGAGCTACTCAACAGCTGTGAGGTCTGCTGCGTGAGAAGCGGCAACGCGCTCCCCAGACCTCACAGCTGTTTGTGGCCGACGGGAGCGTCGCGAGGGGCGTGGCCGGACGTCGCGAGGGGCGTGGCCGGGCGTCGCGAGGGGCGTGGTCGGACGGGTGTTGCCGCGATGGGGCGTGGCCGGGCGGGGTCCCGCGAAGACAGAGCCAGAGAGGGAGCAGGAGGGGGGGGGGCAGAGAGCCAAAGAGAAGGGGGGGGCAGAGAGCCAAAGAGAAGGGGGGGCAGAGAGCCAAAGAGAAGGGGGGGGCAGAGAGCCAAAGAGAAGGGGGGGGGGAAGAGAGCCAAAGAGAAGGGGGGGGGGGAAGAGAGCCAAAGAGAAGGGGGGGGGCAGAGAGCCAAAGAGAAGGGGGGGGCAGAGAGCCAAAGAGAAGGGGGGGCAGAGAGCCAAAGAGAAGGGGGGGGCAGAGAGCCAAAGAGAAGGGGGGGGGCAGAGAGCCAAAGAGAAGGGGGGGGGCAGAGAGCCAAAGAGAAGGGGGGGGGGGGGCAGAGAGCCAAAGAGAAGGGGGGGGGCAGAGAGCCAAAGAGAAGGGGGGTGGGGCAGAGAGCCAAAGAGAAGGGGGGGGCAGAGAGCCAAAGAGAAGGGGGGGGGCAGAGAGCCAAAGAGAAGGGGGGGGCAGAGAGCCAAAGAGAAGGGGGGGAGGCAGAGAGCCAAAGAGAAGGGGGGCAGAGAGCCAAAGAGAAGGGGGGGGCAGAGAGCCAAAGAGAAAGGGGGGGGCAGAGAGCCAAAGAGAAGGGGGGGGCAGAGAGCCAAAGAGAAGGGGGGGCAGAGAGCCAAAGAGAAGGGGGGGGCAGAGAGCCAAAGAGAAGGGGGGGGGCAGAGAGCTAAAGAGAAGGGGGGGGCAGAGAGCCAAAGAGAAGGGGGGGGCAGAGAGCCAAAGAGAAGGGGGGGGCAGAGAGCCAAAGAGAAGGGGGGGCAGAGAGCCAAAGAGAAGGGGGGGGCAGAGAGCCAAAGAGAAGGGGGGGGGGCAGAGAGCCAAAGAGAAGGGGGGGGGGGCAGAGAGCCAAAGAGAAGGGGGGGGCAGAGAGCCAAAGAGAAGGTGGGGGGGGCAGAGAGCCAAAGAGAAGGCGGGGGGGCAGAGAGCCAAAGAGAAAGGGGGGGCAGAGAGCCAAAGAGAAGGGGGGGGGGGCAGAGAGCAAAAGAGAAGGGGGGGCAGAGAGCCAAAGAGAAGGGGGGGCAGAGAGCCAAAGAGAAGGGGGGGGGCAGAGAGCCAAAGAGAAGGGGGGGGCAGAGAGCCAAAGAGAAGGGGGGGGCAGAGAGCCAAAGAGAAGGGGGGGGGGCAGAGAGCCAAAGAGAAGGGGGGGGCAGAGAGCCAAAGAGAAGGGGGGGCAGAGAGCCAAAGAGAAGGGGGGGCAGAGAGCCAAAGAGAAGGGGGGGGGGGCAGAGAGCCAAAGAGAAGGGGGGGGGGCAGAGAGCCAAAGAGAAGGGGGGGGAGAGAGAGCCAAAGAGAAGGGGGGGGGGAGAGAGAGCCAAAGAGAAGGGGGGGAAGAGAGCCAAAGAGAAGGGGGGGAGAGCCAAAGAGAAGGGGGGGAGAGCCAAAGAGGGGGGAGAGAGAGAGCCAAAGAGGAAAAAGAGCCAAAAAGGAGAGAGAGCCAAAGAGGGGGGAGAGAGAGCCAAAGAGGGGGGGAGAGAGCCAAAGAGGGGGGGGGGGGGAGAGAGCCAAAGGGGGGGGGAGAGAGCTAAAGGGGGGGAGAGCCAAAGAGGGGGGAGAGAGAGAGCCAAAGAGGAAAGAGAGCCAAAGAGGAGAGCAAAAGAGGGGAGAGAGACAAAGAGGGGGGGGCAGAGCCAAAGAGGGGGGGGGAGAGCCAAAGAGGGGGGGAGAGAGCCAAAGAGGGGGGGGAGAGAGCCAAAGAGGGGGGGAGAGCGCCAAAGAGGGGGGAGAGAACAAAAGAGGGGGGAGAGAGCCAAAGAGGGGAGGGGAGAGCAAAAGAGGGGGGGGAGAGCCAAAGAGGGGGGGAGCCAAAGGGGAGGGGGGAGCCAAAGAGGAGGGGAGAGCCAAAGAGGGGGGAGAGAGAGAGCCAAAGAGGGGGGAGAGAGAGCCAAAGAGGGGGGAGAGAGAGCCAAAGGGGGGGGAGCCAAAGAGGGGAGAGAGAGAGAGCCAAAGAGGAGAGAGAGCAAAAGAGGGGAGAGAGCCAAAGAGGGGGGGGGAGAGCCAAAGAGGGGGGGGGAGCCAAAGAGGGGGGGGAGAGCCAAAGGGGGGGGGAGAGCCAAAGAGGGGGGAGAGAGAGCAAAAGAAAGGATGGAGAGAGCCAAAGAGGGGAGAGAGAGAGCAAAAGAGGGGAGAGAGAGAGCAAAAGAGGGGAGAGAGAAAGCAAAAGAGAGGGGGGAAAGAAAGCAAAAGAGAGGGGGGAAGAGAGAGCAAAAGAAAGGGGGGAGAGAGCAAGGGGTGGGACCGCTGTTCTGAAAAAAATGGCCCGTGTACACGGGCTTTAGTACTAGTATTATTATAAATGTGTTAGTTATGCAAAACTGGGAAATGGGTAATAAAGGGATTATCTATCTTTTAAAACAATACAAATTCTGGTGTAGACTGTACCTTTAAACGGGGAGTTTGGTCTGTCACTGTGAAGCAGGCGTAACCCTTACACTACCTGATCGATACAACATCATACCTGATGTTTTAAAGCACGCTATTCCAAACAATTTAGGAATGTTAGGTAATTTATGCCCTTTATGGATTAAAACCAGACTCTGCATCAACTATGTAATTTTCCATGGGAGTTTTGCCACGGATCCCCCTCCGGCATGCCACAGTCCAGGTGTTAGTCCTCTTGAAACAACTTTTCCATCACTATTGTGGCCAGAAAGAGTCCCTGTTGGTTTTAAAGTTCGCCTGCCTATTGAAGTCAATGGCGGTTCGCCCGTTCGCGAACAGTTGCGGAAGTTCGAGTCCGCCGTTCGCAAACCGAAATTTTTAGGTTCGCGACATCACTATACACAGACAATATCAGTATAACTGCAGTATGTACTCCTCCTGGTCTCCTGTTCCTCTGGAGGTGACATGTGAGACTTACTGTAGCATTGCCCAATACACAGACAATCTCAGGATACTGCAGTATACATTCCTGGTCTTCTGATCCTCTTGGGGTGACATGTGAGATTCACTGTAGCATTGCCCTATACACAGGCAATCTCAGTATAAATGCAGTGTGCACTCCTGGTCTCCTGTCCCTCTGTGGGTGACATGTGAGACTCACTGTAGCATTGCCCTATACACAGACAATCTCAGTATAACTGCAGTATGCACTCCTGGTCTCCTGTCCCTCTGGGGGTGACATGTGAGACTCACTGTAGCATTATCGTATACACAGACAATCTCAGTATAACTGTAGTATGCACTCCTGATCTCCTGTCCCTCTGGGGGTGACATGTGAGACTCACTGTAGCATTGCCCTACACACAGACAATCTCAGTATAACTGCACTATGCACTCCTGGTCTCCTGTCCCTCTGGGGGTGACATGTGAGACTCACTGTAGCATTGCCCTATACACAGGCAATCTCAAGATAACTGCAGTATGCACTCCTGGTCTCCTGTCCCTCTGGGGGTGACATGTGAGACTCACAGTAGCCTTGCCCTATACACAGACAATCTCAAGATAACTGCAGTATGCACTCCTGGTCTCCTGTCCCTCTGGGGGTGACACGTGAGACTCACTGTAGCATTGCACTATACACAGACAATCTCAGGATACTACAGTATGTACTCCTGGTCTCCTGTCCCTCTGAGGGTGACGTCTGAGACTCACTGTAGCATTGCACTATACACAGACAATCTCAGTATAACTGCAGTATGCACTCCTGGTCTCCTGTCCCTCTGGGGGTGACATGTGAGACTCGCTGTAACATTACCCTATACACAGACAATCTCAAGATAACTGCAGTATGCACTCCTGGTCTTCTGTCCCTCTGGGGGTGACATGTGAGACTCACTGTAGCATTGCCCTATACACAGGCAATCTCAAGATAACTGCCGTATGCACTCCTGGTCTCCTGTCCCTCTGGGGGTGACATGTGAGACTCACAGTAGCCTTGCCCTATACACAGACAATCTCAAGATAACTGCAGTATGCACTCCTGGTCTCCTGTCCCTCTGGGGGTGACATGTGAGACTCACTGTAGCATTGCACTATACACAGACAATCTCAGTATAACTGCAGTATGCACTCCTGGTCTCCTGTCCCTCTGGGGGTGACACGTGAGACTCACTGTAGCATTGCCCTATACACAGATAATCTCAGTATAACTGCAGTATGTACTCCTGGTCTCCTGTCCCTCTGGGGGTGACATGTGAGACTTACTGTAGCATTGCCTTATACACAGACAATCTCAGTATAACTGCAGTATACACTCCTGGTCTCCTGTCCCTCTGGGGGTGACATGTGAGACTCACTGTAGCATTGCACTATACACAGACAATCTCAGCATAACTGCAGTATGCACTCCTGGTCTCCTGTCCCTCTGGGTGTGACTTGTGAGACTCGCTGTAGCATTACCCTATACACAGACAATATCATGATAACTGCAGTATGTACTCCTGGTCTCCTGTCCCTCTGGGGGTGACATGTGAGACTCACTGTAGCATTGCACTATACACAGACAATCTCAGTATAACTGCAGTATTAATTCCTGGTCTCCTGTCCCTCTGGGGGTGACATGTGAGACTCACTGTAGCATTGCCCTATACACAAACAATATCAGTATAACTGCAGTATGCACTCCTGGTCTCCTGTCCCTCTGGGGGTGACATGTGAGACTCACTGTAGCATTGCCCTATACACAGACAATCTCAGTATAACTGCAGTATGTGCTCCTGGTCTCCTGACCATCTGGGGTGACATGTGGGACTCACTGTAGCATTGCCCTATACACAGACAATCTCAGGATAACTACAGTATACACTCCTGGTCTCTTGTCCTTCTGGGGGGGATATGTGAGACTCACAGCAGCATTGCCCTATACACAGACAATCTCAGTATACCTGCAATATGCACTCCTGGTCTCCTGTCGCTCTGGGGGTGACATGTGAGACTCACTGTAGCATTGCCCTATACACAGACAATCTCAGTATAACTGCAGTATGCACTCCTGGTCTCCTGTCCTTCTGGGAGGGATATGTGAGACTCACTGCAGCATTACCCTATACACAGACAATCTCAAGATAACTACAATATGCACTCCTGGTCTCCTGTCCTTCTGGGGGTGACATGTGAGACTCACTGTAGCATTGCCCTATACACAGACAATCTCAGTATAACTGCAGTATGCACTCCCGGTCTCCTGTCCCTCTGGGGTGACATGTGCGACTCACTGTAGCATTACCATATACACAGACAATCTCAGTATTACTGCAGTATGTACTCCTAGTCTCCTGTCCCTTTGGGGCTGACATGTGAGACTCACTGTAGCATTGCCCTATACACAGACAATCTCAGTATAACTGCAGTATGTACTCCTGGTCTCCTGTCCCTCTGGGGGTGACATGTGAGACTCACTGTAGCATTGCAGTATACACAGACAATCTCAGTATAACTGCAGTATGCACTCCCGGTCTCCTGTCCCTCTGGGGTGACATGTGCAACTCACTGTAGCATTACCATATACACAGACAATCTCAGTATAACTGCAGTATGTACTCCTGGTCTCCTGTCCCTCTGGGGGTGACATGTGAGACTCACTGTAGCATTGCAGTATACACAGACAATCTCAGTATAACTGCAGTATGTACTCCTGGTCTCCTGTCCCTCTGGGGGTGACATGTGAGACTCACTGTAGCATTGCAGTATACACAGACAATCTCAGTATAACTGCAGTATGTACTCCTGGTCTCCTGTCCTTCTGGGGGTGACATGTGCGACTCACTGTAGCATTACCATATACACAGACAATCTCAGTATAACTGCAGTATGCACTCCTGGTCTTCTGTCCCTCTGGGGGTGACATGTGAGACTCACTGTAGCATTGCCCTATACACAGGCAATCTCAAGATAACTGCCGTATGCACTCCTGGTCTCCTGTCCCTCTGGGGGTGACATGTGAGACTCACAGTAGCCTAGCCCTATACACAGACAATCTCAAGATAACTGCAGTATGCACTCCTGGTCTCCTGTCCCTCTGGGGGTGACATGTGAGACTCACTGTAGCATTGCACTATACACAGACAATCTCAGTATAACTGCAGTATGCACTCCTGGTCTCCTGTCCCTCTGGGTGTGACTTGTGAGACTCGCTGTAGCATTACCCTATACACAGACAATATCATGATAACTGCAGTATGTACTCCTGGTCTCCTGTCCCTCTGGGGGTGACATGTGAGACTCACTGTAGCATTGCACTATACACAGACAATCTCAGTATAACTGCAGTATTAATTCCTGGTCTCCTGTCCCTCTGGGGGTGACATGTGAGACTCACTGTAGCATTGCCCTATACACAAACAATATCAGTATAACTGCAGTATGCACTCCTGGTCTCCTGTCCCTCTGGGGGTGACATGTGAGACTCACTGTAGCATTGCCCTATACACAGACAATCTCAGTATAACTGCAGTATGTGCTCCTGGTCTCCTGACCATCTGGGGTGACATGTGGGACTCACTGTAGCATTGCCCTATACACAGACAATCTCAGGATAACTACAGTATGCACTCCTGGTCTCCTGTCCCTCTGGGGGTGACATGTGAGACTCACTGTAGCATTGCACTATACACAGACAATCTCAGTATAACTGCAGTATGCACTCCTGGTCTCCTGTCCCTCTGGGGGTGACACGTGAGACTCACTGTAGCATTGCCCTATACACAGATAATCTCAGTATAACTGCAGTATGTACTCCTGGTCTCCTGTCCCTCTGGGGGTGACATGTGAGACTTACTGTAGCATTGCCTTATACACAGACAATCTCAGTATAACTGCAGTATACACTCCTGGTCTCCTGTCCCTCTGGGGGTGACATGTGAGACTCACTGTAGCATTGCACTATACACAGACAATCTCAGCATAACTGCAGTATGCACTCCTGGTCTCCTGTCCCTCTGGGTGTGACTTGTGAGACTCGCTGTAGCATTACCCTATACACAGACAATATCATGATAACTGCAGTATGTACTCCTGGTCTCCTGTCCCTCTGGGGGTGACATGTGAGACTCACTGTAGCATTGCACTATACACAGACAATCTCAGTATAACTGCAGTATTAATTCCTGGTCTCCTGTCCCTCTGGGGGTGACATGTGAGACTCACTGTAGCATTGCCCTATACACAAACAATATCAGTATAACTGCAGTATGCACTCCTGGTCTCCTGTCCCTCTGGGGGTGACATGTGAGACTCACTGTAGCATTGCCCTATACACAGACAATCTCAGTATAACTGCAGTATGTGCTCCTGGTCTCCTGACCATCTGGGGTGACATGTGGGACTCACTGTAGCATTGCCCTATACACAGACAATCTCAGGATAACTACAGTATACACTCCTGGTCTCTTGTCCTTCTGGGGGGGATATGTGAGACTCACAGCAGCATTGCCCTATACACAGACAATCTCAGTATACCTGCAATATGCACTCCTGGTCTCCTGTCACTCTGGGGGTGACATGTGAGACTCACTGTAGCATTGCCCTATACACAGACAATCTCAGTATAACTGCAGTATGCACTCCTGGTCTCCTGTCCTTCTGGGAGGGATATGTGAGACTCACTGCAGCATTACCCTATACACAGACAATCTCAAGATAACTACAATATGCACTCCTGGTCTCCTGTCCTTCTGGGGGTGACATGTGAGACTCACTGTAGCATTGCCCTATACACAGACAATCTCAGTATAACTGCAGTATGCACTCCCGGTCTCCTGTCCCTCTGGGGTGACATGTGCGACTCACTGTAGCATTACCATATACACAGACAATCTCAGTATTACTGCAGTATGTACTCCTAGTCTCCTGTCCCTTTGGGGCTGACATGTGAGACTCACTGTAGCATTGCCCTATACACAGACAATCTCAGTATAACTGCAGTATGTACTCCTGGTCTCCTGTCCCTCTGGGGGTGACATGTGAGACTCACTGTAGCATTGCAGTATACACAGACAATCTCAGTATAACTGCAGTATGCACTCCCGGTCTCCTGTCCCTCTGGGGTGACATGTGCAACTCACTGTAGCATTACCATATACACAGACAATCTCAGTATAACTGCAGTATGTACTCCTGGTCTCCTGTCCCTCTGGGGGTGACATGTGAGACTCACTGTAGCATTGCAGTATACACAGACAATCTCAGTATAACTGCAGTATGTACTCCTGGTCTCCTGTCCCTCTGGGGGTGACATGTGAGACTCACTGTAGCATTGCAGTATACACAGACAATCTCAGTATAACTGCAGTATGTACTCCTGGTCTCCTGTCCTTCTGGGGGTGACATGTGCGACTCACTGTAGCATTACCATATACACAGACAATCTCAGTATAACTGCAGTATGCACTCCTGGTCTTCTGTCCCTCTGGGGGTGACATGTGAGACTCACTGTAGCATTGCCCTATACACAGGCAATCTCAAGATAACTGCCGTATGCACTCCTGGTCTCCTGTCCCTCTGGGGGTGACATGTGAGACTCACAGTAGCCTAGCCCTATACACAGACAATCTCAAGATAACTGCAGTATGCACTCCTGGTCTCCTGTCCCTCTGGGGGTGACATGTGAGACTCACTGTAGCATTGCACTATACACAGACAATCTCAGTATAACTGCAGTATGCACTCCTGGTCTCCTGTCCCTCTGGGTGTGACTTGTGAGACTCGCTGTAGCATTACCCTATACACAGACAATATCATGATAACTGCAGTATGTACTCCTGGTCTCCTGTCCCTCTGGGGGTGACATGTGAGACTCACTGTAGCATTGCACTATACACAGACAATCTCAGTATAACTGCAGTATTAATTCCTGGTCTCCTGTCCCTCTGGGGGTGACATGTGAGACTCACTGTAGCATTGCCCTATACACAAACAATATCAGTATAACTGCAGTATGCACTCCTGGTCTCCTGTCCCTCTGGGGGTGACATGTGAGACTCACTGTAGCATTGCCCTATACACAGACAATCTCAGTATAACTGCAGTATGTGCTCCTGGTCTCCTGACCATCTGGGGTGACATGTGGGACTCACTGTAGCATTGCCCTATACACAGACAATCTCAGGATAACTACAGTATACACTCCTGGTCTCTTGTCCTTCTGGGGGGGATATGTGAGACTCACAGCAGCATTGCCCTATACACAGACAATCTCAGTATACCTGCAATATGCACTCCTGGTCTCCTGTCGCTCTGGGGGTGACATGTGAGACTCACTGTAGCATTGCCCTATACACAGACAATCTCAGTATAACTGCAGTATGCACTCCTGGTCTCCTGTCCTTCTGGGAGGGATATGTGAGACTCACTGCAGCATTACCCTATACACAGACAATCTCAAGATAACTACAATATGCACTCCTGGTCTCCTGTCCTTCTGGGGGTGACATGTGAGACTCACTGTAGCATTGCCCTATACACAGACAATCTCAGTATAACTGCAGTATGCACTCCCGGTCTCCTGTCCCTCTGGGGTGACATGTGCGACTCACTGTAGCATTACCATATACACAGACAATCTCAGTATTACTGCAGTATGTACTCCTAGTCTCCTGTCCCTTTGGGGGTGACATGTGAGACTCACTGTAGCATTGCCCTATACACAGACAATCTCAGTATAACTGCAGTATGTACTCCTGGTCTCCTGTCCCTCTGGGGGTGACATGTGAGACTCACTGTAGCATTGCAGTATACACAGACAATCTCAGTATAACTGCAGTATGCACTCCCGGTCTCCTGTCCCTCTGGGGTGACATGTGCAACTCACTGTAGCATTACCATATACACAGACAATCTCAGTATAACTGCAGTATGTACTCCTGGTCTCCTGTCCCTCTGGGGGTGACATGTGAGACTCACTGTAGCATTACACTATACACAGACAATCTCAGTATAACTGCATTATGTACTCCTGGTCTCCTGTCCCTCTGGGGGTGACATGTGAGACTCACTGTAGCATTGCAGTATACACAGACAATCTCAGTATAACTGCAGTATGTACTCCTGGTCTCCTGTCCTTCTGGGGGTGACATGTGCGACTCACTGTAGCATTACCATATACACAGACAATCTCAGTATAACTGCAGTATGTACTCCTGGTCTCCTGTCCCTCTGGGGGTGACATGTGAGACTCACTGTAGCATTGCAGTATACACAGACAATCTCAGTATAACTGCAGTATGTACTCCTGGTCTTCTGTCCCTCTGGGGATGACATGTGAGACTCACTGTAGCATTGCAGTATACACAGAAAATCTCAGTATAACTGCAGTATGTACTCCTGGTCTTCTGTCCCTCTGGGGGTGACATGTGAGACTCACTGTAGCATTGCCCTATACACAGACAATCTCAGTATAACTGCAGTATGCACTCCTGGTCTCCTGTCCTTCTGGGGGTGACATGTGAGACTCACTGTAGCATTGCAGTATACACAGACAATCTCAGTATAACTGCAGTATGTACTCCTGGTCTCCTGTCCTTCTGGGGGTGACATGTGAGACTCACTGTAGCATTACAGTATACACAGACAATCTCAGTATTACTGCAGTATGTACTCCTGGTCTCCTGTCCCTTTGGGGGTGACATGTGAGACTCACTGTAGCATTGCAGTATACACAGACAATCTCAGTATAACTGCAGTATGTACTCCTGGTCTCCTGTCCTTCTGGGGGTGACATGTGCGACTCACTGTAGCATTACCATATACACAGACAATCTCAGTATAACTGCAGTATGCACTCCTGGTCTCCTGTCCCTTTGGGGGTGACATGTGAGACTCACTGTAGCATTACAGTATACACAGACAATCTCAGTATTACTGCAGTATGTACTCCTGGTCTCCTGTCCCTTTGGGGGTGACATGTAAGACTCACTGTAGCATTGCAGTATACACAGACAATCTCAGTATAACTACAGTATGTACTCCTGATCTCCTGTCCCTCTGGGGGTGACATGAGACTAAATGTAGCATTTGAATGTTTCTTTCACTATCCAGGATACTGCTCATTGAACCGGCAGGTCAGCAGTCCTAGTTGGATCACATCATTAATAAATGTTGAAGAGTGGGAGCGGAGACTGATACAGGCACATCAAACAACTCAGCGCTGTTTGCCAAGGCGAATTCGGAAACGGCAAGTGGGAGACTGGAGCCAGTTTCCCTGCATCCTGACTCTGTATCGGTCGTGCAAAATGTGTGAGTCATATATTTATATGCGGAGTGTAAGCCTCTGAGATTGTAGCTCATGCTACTGACACCCACTAGCACTAAGAGGAGCAGAGGAAAGGCGCACACCTCTGATAAAAACGGCTGAATAACGTTTTCTTTTGAGTGTTATTCCATCCACATCTTTTTACTCCTTAAGGAATGTACAAGATCTGGATACACAACTTGTATCTGGATACTACTCTAAACTGACTTTGGGTGACCTATTCTCTAAAATAGAACTATTAATAATGAAGGAAAATAAAATCAAGTTTGATAGATGGGGTAAATTTATTATTGTGCAAGCGGACATGATGCGATGTAGCGTATCATGTCAGATGTAGCGTATCATGTCCCATGTAGCATATCATGTCCCATGTAGCGTATCATGTCCCATGTAGCGTATCATGTCCCATGTAGCATATCATGTCCCATGTAGCGTATCATGTCAGATGTAGCGTATCATGTCTTATGTAGCGTATCATGTCCCATGTAGCGTATCATGTCAGATGTAGCGTATCATGTCAGATATAGCGTATCATGTCCCATGTAGCGTATCATGTCAGATGTAGTGTATCATGTCAGATGTAGCGTATCATGTCCCATGTAGCGTATCATGTTCCATGTAGCGTATCATGTCCAATGTAGCGTATCATGTCAGATGTAGCGTATCATGTCCCATGTAGCGTGTCATGTCCTATGTAGCGTGTCATGTCCCATGTAGCATGTCATGTCAGATGTAGCGTATCATGTCCCATGTAGCGTATCATGTCTTATGTAGCGTATCATGTCAGATTTAGCGTATCATGTCCCATGTAGCGTGTCATGTCCTATGTAGTGTGTCATGTCCCATGTAGCGTATCATGTCAGATGTAGCGTATCATGTCCCATGTAGAGTATCATGTCCCATGTAGTGCATCATGTCCGCCGCTCATCGATAAATGCCGACAGAATACGCTGTGGGCATTTATCATTGCACCAGTAGTTCTTGTGAACTGCTGGTGCAACACTGCCCCCTGCAGATTCATGGCCAATCGGTCTCTAGCAGGGGATTGTATTGTCCTATGTAGCGTATCATGTCCCATGTAGCGTATCATGTCAGATGTAGCGTATCATGTCCCATGTAGTGTATCATGTCTTATGTAGCGTATCATGTCCCATGTAGCGTATCATGTCAGATGTAGCGTATCATGTCCCATGTAGCGTATCATGTCAGATGTAGCGTATCATGTCCCATGTAGCGTATCATGTTCCATGTAGCGTATCATGTCCCATGTAGCGTATCATGTCCCATGTAGCGTATCATGTCCCATGTAGCGTGTCATGTCCTATGTAGCGTGTCATGTCCCATGTAGCGTATCATGTCAGATGTAGCGTATCATGTCCCATGTAGCGTATCATGTCCCATGTAGCGTATCATGTCCCATGTAGCGTGTCATGTCCTATGTAGCGTGTCATGTCCCATGTAGCGTATCATGTCAGATGTAGCGTATCATGTCCCATGTAGCGTATCATGTCCTATGTAGCGTATCATGTCCCATGTAGCGTATCATGTCAGATGTAGCGTATCATGTCCCATGTAGCGTATCATGTCCCATGTAGCGTAACATGTCTTATGTAGCGTATCATGTCCCATGTAGCGTATCATGTCCCATGTAGCGTATCATGTCTTATGTAGCGTATCATGTCCCATGTAGCGTATCATGTCTTATGTAGCGTATCATGTCCCATGTAGCGTATCATGTCTTATGTAGCGTATCATGTCCCATGTAGCGTATCATGTCTTATGTAGCGTATCATGTCCCATGTAGCGTATCATGTCTTATGTAGCGTATCATGTCAGATGTAGCGTATCATGTCCCATGTAGCGTATCATGTCAGATGTAGCGTATCATGTCCCATGTAGCGTATCATGTCCCATGTAGCGTATCATGTCCCATGTAGCGTATCATGTCAGATGTAGCGTATCATATCCCATATAGCGTATCATGTCCCATGTAGCGTATCATGTCAGATGTAGCGTATCATGTCCCATGTAGCGTATCATGTCAGATGTAGCGTATCATGTCCCATGTAGCGTATCATGTCCTATGTAGCGTGTCATGTTCCATGTAGCGTATCATGTCAGATGTAGCGTATCATGTCCCATGTAGCGTATCATGTCCCATGTAGCGTATCATGTCCCATGTAGCGTATCATGTCAGATGTAGCGTATCATGTCCCATGTAGCGTATCATGTCCCATGTAGCGTATCATGTCCCATGTAGCGTATCATGTTCCATGTAGCGTATCATGTCAGATGTAGCGTATCATGTCCCATGTAGCGTATCATGTCAGATGTAGCGTATCATGTCCCATGTAGCGTATCATGTCAGATGTAGCGTATCATGTCCCATGTAGCGTATCATGTCCCATGTAGCGTATCATGTCCCATGTAGCGTATCATGTCCCATGTAGTGTATCATGTCAGATGTAGCGTATCATGTCCCATGTAGCGTATCATGTCAGATGTAGCGTATCATGTCAGATGTAGCGTATCATGTCCCATGTAGCGTATCATGTCCCATGTAGCGTATCATGTTCCATGTAGCGTATCATGTTCCATGTAGCGTATCATGTCAGATGTAGCGTATCATGTCCCATGTAGCGTATCATGTCCCATGTAGCGTATCATGTCAGATGTAGCGTATCATGTCCCATGTAGCGTATCATGTCAGATGTAGCGTATCATGTCCCATGTAGCGTATCATGTCCCATGTAGCGTATCATGTCCCATGTAGCGTATCATGTCCCATGTAGCGTATCATGTCAGATGTAGCGTATCATGTCCCATGTAGCGTATCATGTCAGATGTAGCATATCATGTCCCATGTAGCGTATCATGTCCCATGTAGCGTATCATGTCCCATGTAGCGTATCATGTCCCATGTAGCGTATCATGTACCATGTAGCGTATCATGTCAGATGTAGCGTATCATGTCCCATGTAGGGTATCATGTCCCATGTAGCGTATCATGTCCCATGTAGCGTATCATGTCCCATGTAGCGTATCATGTCCCATGTAGCGTATCATGTCCCATGTAGCGTATTATGTCAGATGTAGCGTATCATGTCCCATGTAGCGTATCATGTCCTATGTAGCGTATCATGTCCCATGTAGCGTATCATGTCCCATGTAGCGTATCATGTCCCATGTAGCGTATCATGTCCCATGTAGCGTATCATGTCAGATGTAGCGTATCATGTCCCATGTAGCGTATCATGTCCCATGTAGCGTATCATGTCCCATGTAGCGTATCATGTCCCATGTAGCGTATCATGTCAGATGTAGCGTATCATGTCAGATGTAGCGTATCATGTCCCATGTAGCGTATCATGTCAGATGTAGCGTATCATGTCCCATGTAGCGTATCATGTCCCATGTAGCGTATCATGTCCCATGTAGCGTATCATGTCCCATGTAGCGTATTATGTCAGATGTAGCGTATCATGTCCCATGTAGCGTATCATGTCCCATGTAGCGTATCATGTCCCATGTAGCGTATCATGTCCCATGTAGCGTATCATGTCCCATGTAGCGTATCATGTCCCATGTAGCGTATCATGTCCCATGTAGCGTATCATGTCAGATGTAGCGTATCATGTCCCATGTAGCGTATCATGTCCCATGTAGCGTATCATGTCCCATGTAGCGTATCATGTCCCATGTAGCGTATCATGTCCCATGTAGCGTATCATGTCAGATGTAGCGTATCATGTCAGATGTAGCGTATCATGTCCCATGTAGCGTATCATGTCAGATGTAGCGTATCATGTCCCATGTAGCGTATCATGTCCCATGTAGCGTATCATGTCCCATGTAGCGTATCATGTCCCATGTAGCGTATCATGTCCCATGTAGCGTATCATGTCCCATGTAGCGTATTATGTCAGATGTAGCGTATCATGTCCCATGTAGCGTATCATGTCCTATGTAGCGTATCATGTCCCATGTAGCGTATCATGTCCCATGTAGCGTATCATGTCCCATGTAGCGTATCATGTCAGATGTAGCGTATCATGTCCCATGTAGCGTATCAGGTCCCATGTAGCGTATCATGTCCGATGTAGCGTATCATGTCCCATGTAGCGTATCATGTCCCATGTAGCGTATCATGTCAGATGTAGCGTTTCATGTCAGATGTAGCGTATCATGTCCCATGTAGCGTATCATGTCCCATGTAGTGCATCATGTCCGCCGCTCATCGATAAATGCCGACAGCATACGCTGTGGGCATTTATCATTGCACCAGTAGTTCTTGTGAACTGCTGGTGCAACGCTGCCCCCTGCAGATTCATGGCCAATCGGTCTCTAGCAGGGGATTGTATTCGACCAGGTTGATTTCTGTCCCCGGCCTCAGAGCAGGCGGACAAGTTATGGAGCAGTTGTCTTTAGACCGCTGCTTGATAACTTCTGTTGCCGGCAAGCCTCAAGGCTCGCCAGAAACAAGGGGCATCAAGCTCTATATGGAGCTTGATAAATCGGCCCCATGGACTTTGGAAAAGTATATGGGGTTTAAAATGATATAGAGAGGATATGGGGGCCTATTTATTAAGCTCCGTATGAAGCTTGATGCCCCGTGTTTCCCGTGTCTAAAGACCGCTGCTCCATAACCTGTCCGCCTGCTCTGAGGAGGTAGACAGACATCGGCGAAAATCAACCCAATCCAATACGATCAGGGTGATTGACACCCCCTGCTAGCGGCCAATTGGCCACAAATCTGCAGGGGGCGGTATTGCACCAACAGTTCACAAGAACTGCTGGTGCAATGATAAAAGCCGAGAGCGTATGCTGCCGTTCACAAGAACTGCTGGTGCAATGATAAATGCCGAGAGCGTATGCTGCCGTTCACAAGAACTGCTGGTGCAATGATAAATGCCGAGAGCGTATGCTGCCGTTCACAAGAACTGCTGGTGCAATGATAAATGCCGAGAGCGTATGCTGCCGTTCACAAGAACTGCTGGTGCAATGATAAATGCCGAGAGCGTATGCTGCCGTTCACAAGAACTGCTGGTGCAATGATAAATGCCGAGAGCGTATGCTGCCGTTCACAAGAACTGCTGGTGCAATGATAAATGCCGAGAGCGTATGCTGCCGTTCACAAGAACTGCTGGTGCAATGATAAATGCAGAGAGCGTATGCTGCCGTTCACAAGAACTGCTGGTGCAATGATAAATGCCGAGAGCGTATGCTGCCGTTCACAAGAACTGCTGGTGCAATGATAAATGCTGAGAGCGTATGCTGCCGTTCACAAGAACTGCTGGTGCAATGATAAATGCCGAGAGCGTATGCTGCCGTTCACAAGAACTGTTGGTGCAATGATAAATGCCGAGAGCGTATGCTGCCTTCAACAAGAACTGCTGGTGCAATGATAAAAGCCGAGAGCGTATGCTGCCGTTCACAAGAACTGTTGGTGCAATGATAAATGCCGAGAGCGTATGCTGCCGTTCACAAGAACTGCTGGTGCAATGATAAATGCCGAGAGCGTATGCTGCCGTTCACAAGAACTGTTGGTGCAATGATAAAAGCCGAGAGCGTATGCTGCCGTTCACAAGAACTGTTGGTGCAATGATAAATGCCGAGAGCGTATGCTGCCGTTCACAAGAACTGCTGGTGCAATGATAAATGCCGAGAGCGTATGCTGCCGTTCACAAGAACTGCTGGTGCAATGATAAATGCCGAGAGCGTATGCTGCCGTTCACAAGAACTGCTGGTGCAATGATAAATGACGAGAGCGTATGCTGCCGTTCACAAGAACTGCTGATGCAATGATAAATGCAGAGAGCGTATGCTGCCGTTCACAAGAACTGCTGGTGCAATGATAAATGCCGAGAGCGTATGCTGCCGTTCACAAGAACTGCTGGTGCAATGATAAATGCTGAGAGCGTATGCTGCCATTCACAAGAACTGCTGGTGCAATGATAAATGCCGAGAGCGTATGCTGCCGTTCATAAGAACTGTTGGTGCAATGATAAATGCCGAGAGCGTATGCTGCCTTCAACAAGAACTGCTGGTGCAATGATAAAAGCCGAGAGCGTATGCTGCCGTTCACAAGAACTGTTGGTGCAATGATAAATGCCGAGAGCGTATGCTGCCGTTCACAAGAACTGCTGGTGCAATGATAAATGCCGAGAGCGTATGCTGCCGTTCACAAGAACTGCTGGTGCAATGATAAATGCCGAGAGCGTATGCTGCCGTTCACAAGAACTGCTGGTGCAATGATAAATGCCGAGAGCGTATGCTGCCGTTCACAAGAACTACTGGTGCAATGATAAATGCCGAGAGCGTATGCTGCCGTTCACAAGAACTGTTGGTGCAATGATAAATGCCGAGAGCGTATGCTGCCGTTCACAAGAACTGCTGGTGCAATGATAAATGCCGAGAGCGTATGCTGCCGTTCACAAGAACTGCTGGTGCAATGATAAATGCCGAGAGCGTATGCTGCCGTTCACAAGAACTGCTGGTGCAATGATAAATGCCGAGAGCGTATGCTGCCGTTCACAAGAACTACTGGTGCAATGATAAATGCCGAGAGCGTATGCTGCCGTTCACAAGAACTGCTGGTGCAATGATAAATGCTGACAGCGTATGCTGCCGTTCACAAGAACTGCTGGTGCAATGATAAATGCCGAGAGCGTATGCTGCCGTTCACAAGAACTGCTGGTGCAATGATAAATGCCGAGAGCGTATGCTGCCGTTCACAAGAACTACTGGTGCAATGATAAATGCCAAGAGCGTATGCTGCCGTTCACAAGAACTGCTGGTGCAATGATAAATGCAGAGAGCGTATGCTGCCGTTCACAAGAACTGCTGGTGCAATGATAAATGCAGAGAGCGTATGCTGCCGTTCACAAGAACTGCTGGTGCAATGATAAATGCCGAGAGCGTATGCTGCCGTTCACAAGAACTGCTGGTGCAATGATAAATGCCGAGAGCGTATGCTGCCGTTCACAAGAACTACTGGTGCAATGATAAATGCAGAGAGCGTATGCTGCCGTTCACAAGAACTACTGGTGCAATGATAAATGCCGAGAGCGTATGCTGCCGTTCACAAGAACTACTGGTGCAATGATAAATGCAGAGAGCGTATGCTGCCGTTCACAAGAACTGCTGGTGCAATGATAAATGCCAAGAGCGTATGCTGCCGTTCACAAGAACTGCTGGTGCAATGATAAATGCCGAGAGCGTATGCTGCCGTTCACAAGAACTGCTGGTGCAATGATAAATGCCGAGAGCGTATGCTGCCGTTCACAAGAACTGCTGGTGCAATGATAAATGCCGAGAGCGTATGCTGCCGTTCACAAGAACTGCTGGTGCAATGATAAATGCCGAGAGCGTATGCTGCCATTCACAAGAACTGCTGGTGCAATGATAAATGCCGAGAGCGTATGCTGCCGTTCACAAGAACTGCTGGTGCAATGATAAATGCAGAGAGCGTATGCTGCCGTTCACAAGAACTGCTGGTGCAATGATAAATGCCGAGAGGGTATGCTGCCGTTCACAAGAACTGCTGGTGCAATGATAAATGCCGAGAGCGTATGCTGCCGTTCACAAGAACTGCTGGTGCAATGATAAATGCCGAGAGCGTATGCTGCCGTTCACAAGAACTGCTGGTGCAATGATAAATGCCGAGAGCGTATGCTGCCGTTCACAAGAACTGCTGGTGCAACGATAAATGCCGAGAGCGTATGCTGCCGTTCACAAGAACTGCTGGTGCAACGATAAATGCAGAGAGCGTATGCTGCCGTTCACAAGAACTGCTGGTGCAACGATAAATGCCGAGAGCGTATGCTGCCATTCACAAGAACTGCTGGTGCAATGATAAATGCCGAGAGCTGCCGTTCACTACAATGTGACAGCCATCAGCCAGTCACAGATGCATATACATACCATGTGACAGCCATTATCCAATCACAGATGCATATACATACCACGTGACAGCCATTAGCCTTTCACAGATTTATATACATACCATGTGACAGCTATTAGCCAATCACAGATGCATATACATACCACGTGACAGCCATTAGCCAATCACAGATGCATATACATACCATGTGACAGCCTTTAGCCAGTCACAGATGCATATACATACCACGTGACAGCCATTAGCCAATCACAGATGCATATACATACCATGTGATAGCCATTAGCCAATCACAGATGCATATACATACCATGTGACAGCCATTAGCCAATCACAGATTCATATACATACCATGTGACAGCTATTAGCCAATCAGATGCATATACGTACCATGTGACAGCCATTAGCCAATCACAGATTCATATACATACCATGTGACAGCCATTAGCCAATCACAAATTCATATACATACCATGTGACAGCCATTAGCCAATCACAGATGCATATACATACCATATGACAGCCATCAGCCAGTCACAGATGCATATACATACCATGTGACAGCCATTAGCCAATTACAAATGCATATACGCATATTCTGTGAATTCTTGCACATGCTCAGTAGGAGTTGGTGGTTTAAAAAGTGTAAATATAAAAACACTGTGCACATTTTATTAATGGAAGTAAATTGGAAAGCTGTTTAAAATTGTTGCTCTGAATCATGAAAGTTTATTTTTGACTTGAGTGTCCCTTTAAGAGATTGGACTGATTATCAAGCTGGCTCAGTAAATATTTGGCAGAGAAAGGAAAGATCTTCTACATACAGATATTATAATAAATCCCTCAGGAATACACGCAGAAACAGGTCTAGATCTAAAAATAAAAAGTAACCTCAGACACCAAAACTGAATCAGCTGAGGATACAGGGGAGGAAAGAGAGGAAAGACGAAATGAACCACTAGACTTACCTTTTAGTGGAGGAGAAATATAAAGTAGCACTAATTTAGGTGCAAGGAAAAAAAAGCAACTGGGTATTTAAAATGCACTGCCACAGATTATGACAAAACTTTTAGGCAAACAACAATAGACTAGAACAAGCGTTTTTACCCCTAAAAGAAAAAGACCCCCCCCCCTTTTAGGGAGAGGAAGACCAGGGAGGACCTATCAGACACATACACCGAGCAAAATATATCAGTTAAGGCCAACGAGGGGCAGAGAGAAATTCAGCAATCACTAGTGATTAAGCTATCGAGTAGAGAACTTACTGCTGAAGAAGAGAAAATACTAAGCTATGGGTTACATTTTGTACCAAGCAACACATTTAACTTATTTGAGACACTTTTAGATGTTAATAGGTTAATCCGTCACTTAACTCTAAAGAAACATTTTGCTCAGACATCTGATCAGGATGATGAACAATTTAACACTATATGGAGTAATACACAAAAATACAAAAGAAAATAATTACATCTAGAAGACCAGTTCCTAGATTATAAAGATATATGCACTAAAGAGACCGTAATAGAACTGGAGCGTGAGCAAACCTCTCATGCTAAAGATCTTAAACCAATCCTATAGGCATCAGAAACAGATCAGACTTGTATCCTATACAGACAAGAGGAAACCTTTTAGAAACCTTTCAAACAAGAATAGAGGAAGATTTGGTTCAATTATTTGAAAAACTAAACAGAGTAACAATAAACATAATCTCACTAGAAATGAATGGAAAGCAAGATCAGATATCATCATAAAAAGATCTGATAAAGGTGGAAGCATAGTAGTCTGGGATATAAATGACTATAATAATAGACAACTTAATGATTCAGAAAGCTATAAAACCTTAGATACCAACCCCACACATACTTATAAACACCAATTAACACACATACAGTGGGGCAAAAAAGTATTTAGTCAGCCACCAATTGTGCAAGTTCTCCCACTTAAGAAGATGAGAGAGACCTGTAATTTTCATCATAGGTATACCTCAACTATGAGAGACAAAATGTTGAAACAGATCCAGACAATCGCATTGTCTGATTTAGAAATAATTTATTTGCATATTATGGTGGAAAATAAGTATTTGGTCACCTACAAACAAGCAAGATTTCTGGCTCTCACAGACCTGTATCTTGTTCTTTAAGAGGCTCCTCTGTCCTCCACTCATTACCTGTATTAATGGCACCTGTTTGAACTTGTTATCAGTATAAAAGACACCTGTCCACAACCTCAAACAGTCACACTCCAAACTCCACTATGGTGAAGACCAAAGGGCTGTCAAAGGACACCAGAAACAAAATTGTAGACCTGCACCAGGCTGGGAAGACTGAATCTGCAATATGCAAACAGCTTGGTGTGAAGAAGTCAACTGTGGGAGCAATAATTAGAAAATGGAAGACATACAAGACCACTGATAATCTCCCTCGATCTGGGGCTCCACGCAAGATCTCACCCTGTGGGGTCAAAATGATCACTAGAACGGTGAGCAAACATCCCAGAACCACACGGGGGGTAACAAAGGCTACCATCAGTAACACACTACGCCACCAGGGACTCAGATCCTGCAGTGCCAGACGTGTCCCCCTGCTTAAGCCAGTACATGTCCGGGCCCGTCTGAAGTATGCTAGAGAGCATTTGGATGATTCAGAAGCAGATTGGGAGAATGTCATATGGTCAGATGAAACCAAAGTAGAACTGTTTGGTAGAAACACAACTCATCGTGTTTGGAGGAGAGAGAATGCTGAGTTGCAACCAAAGAACACCATACCTACTTTGAAGCATGGGGGTGGCAACATCATGCTTTGGGGCTGTTTCTCTGCAAAGGGAACAGGATGACTGATCCGTGTACATGAAAGAATGAATGGGGCCATGTATCATGAGATTTTGAGTGCAAACCTTCCATCAGCAAGGGCATTGAAGATGAAACGTGGCTGGGTCTTTCAGCATGACAATGATCCCAAACACACCGCCCGGGCAACAAAGGAGTGGCTTCGTAAGAAACATTTCAAGGTCCTGGAGTGGCCTAGCCAGTCTCCAGATCTCAACCCCATAGAAAACCTTTGGAGGGAGTTGAAAATCCGTGTTGCCCAGCGACAGCCCCAAAACATCACTGCTCTAGAGGAGATCTGCATGCAGGAATGGGCCTACATACCAGCAACAGTGTGTGACAACCTTGTGAAAACTTACAGAAAACGTTTGACCTCTGTCATTGCCAACAAAGGATATATAACAAAGTATTGAGATGAACTTTTGATATTGACCAAATACATATTTTCCACCATAATATGCAAATAAATTCTTTCCAAATCAGACAATGTGATTGTCTGGATTTGTTTCCACATTTTGTCTCTCATAGTTGAGGTATACCTATGATGAAAATTACAGGCCTCTCTCATCTTCTTAAGTGGGAGAACTTGCACAATTGGTGGCTGACTAAATACTTTTTTGCCCCACTGTATTAGATGAAGATTAAAATGAAGGGTTCATAGATAAATCCACATATGAATTCCTACTGAATGAACATTTAGAGACTCCAAACACCTGATCCAGATCCTAGAGTATGTAGATTGGTCAAAAGAAAATAAATACGATTTTTTCTATCAAAAAGAAATAAAATGTCAGATGAATTTCAAACATTTGTAATTAGTCATCGAATATCTGTTAACCCATAACTATTTTAGTTATGATCTCCAAGAATGTGGGACAAAAATGGGAGCGAAATTTGCCCCCTCTTACGCCAATCTATATATGGCTTGGTGGGAACTGTCCCACATTTTTGGAGATTCCATTTAAAGAGCATATAACAATATATAAACGCTTTATAGATGACCTGATTTTTGTATGGAAAGGGAACATGGTGACCCTTAACAAATTTGTTCACTATCGGCTAGATTTAGAGTTCTGCGGCCAAAGGGGTGCGTTAGCTACGCGTGCTTTTTTTCTCCCGCACCTTTTAAATACCGCTGGTATTTAGAGTTCACAGAAGGGCTGCGTTAGGTTCCAAAAAGGGAGTGTAGAGCATAATTTACTGCCACTGCAACTCTAAATACCAGCGGTGCTTACGGACGCGGCCAGCTTCAAAAACGTGCTCGTGCACGATTCCCCCATAGGAAACAATGGGGCTGTTTGAGCTGAAAAAAAAACCTAACACCTGCAAAAAAGCAGCGTTCAGCTCCTAACGCAGCCCCATTGTTTTCTATGGGGAAACACTTCCTATGTCTGCACCTAACACCCTAACATGTACCCCGAGTCTAAACACCCCTAGCCTTACACTTATTAACCCCTAATCTGCCGCCCCCGCTATCGCTGACCCCTGCATATTATTATTAACCCCTAATCTGCCGCTCCGTACACCGCCGCAACCTACGTTATCCCTATGTACCCCTAATCTGCTGCCCCTAACACCGCCGACCCCTATATTATATTTATTAACCCCTAATCTGCCGCCCCCAACGTCGCCTCCACCTACCTACAATTATTAACCCCTAATCTGCCGACCGGATCTCACCGCTACTCTAATAAATGTATTAACCCCTAAAGCTAAGTCTAACCCTAACACTAACACCCCCCTAAGTTAAATATAATTTTATTCTAACGAAATAAATTAACTCTTATTAAATAAATTATTCCTATTTAAATCTAAATACTTACCTGTAAAATAAACCCTAATATAGCTACAATATAAATAATAATTATATTGTAGCTATTTTAGGATTAATATTTATTTTACAGGCAACTTTGTAATTATTTTAACCAGGTACAATAGCTATTAAATAGTTAATAACTATTTAATAGCTACCTCGTTAAAATAATTACAAAATTACCTGTAAAATAAATCCTAACCTAAGTTACAAATAAACCTAACACTACACTATCAATAAATTAATTAAATACAATACCTACAAATAAATACAATGAAATAAACTAACTAAAGTACAAAAAATAAAAAAGAACTAAGTTACAAAAAATAAAAAAATATTTACAAACATTAGAAAAATATTACAACAATTTTAAACTAATTACACCTACTCTAAGCTCCCTAATAAAATAACAAAGACCCCCAAAATAAAAAAATGCCCTACCCTATTCTAAAATAAAAAAGTACAAAGCTCTTTTACCTTACCAGCCCTGAAAAGGGCCCTTTGCGGGGCATGCCCCAAAGAATTCAGCTCTTTTACCTGTAAAAAAAAACATACAATACCCCCCCAACATCACAACCCACCACCCACATACCCCTAATCTAACCCAAACCCCCCTTAAATAAACCTAACACTAAGCCCCTGAAGATCTTCCTACCTTATCTTCACCTCGCCGGGTATCAGCGATCCGTCCAGGCTCCGATGTCTTGATCCAAGCCCAAGCGGGGGGCTGAAGACATCCATCCTCCGGCTGAAGTCTTGATCCAAGCGGGCAGAAGAGGACATCCGGACCGGCAAACATCTTCATCCAGGAGGCATCTTCTATGTTTTTCCATCCGATGACGACCGGCTCCATCTTGAAGACCTCCACCGCGGATCCATCCTCTTCTTCCGACGACTAGACGACGAATACATGGAATCAGCCAATCAGATTCAAGTTCAATCCGATTGGCTGATCCGATCAGCCAATCAGATTGAGCTTGCATTCTATTGGCTGTTCCGATCAGCCAATAGAATGCGAGCTCAATCTGATTGGCTGATCAGATCAGCCAATCGGATTGAACTTGATTCTGATTGGCTGATTCCATCAGCCAATCAGAATTTTCCTACCTTAATTCCGATTGGCTGATAGAATCCTATCAGCCAATCGGAATTCGAGGGACGCCATCTTGGATGACATCCCTTAAAGGAACCTTCATTCGTCGTCTAGTCGTCGGAAGAAGAGGATGGATCCGCGGTGGAGGTCTTCAAGATGGAGCCGGTCGTCATCGGATGGAAGAACATAGAAGATGCCTCCTGGATGAAGATGTTTGCCGGTCCGGATGTCCTCTTCTGCCCGCTTGGATCAAGACTTCAGCCGGAGGATGGATGTCTTCAGCCCCCCGCTTGGGCTTGGATCAAGACATCGGAGCCTGGACGGATCGCTGATACCCGGCGAGGTGAAGATAAGGTAGGAAGATCTTCAGGGGCTTAGTGTTAGGTTTATTTAAGGGGGGTTTGGGTTAGATTAGGGGTATGTGGGTGGTGGGTTGTAATGTTGGGGGGGAGGTATTGTATGTTTTTTTTTACAGGCAAAAGAGCTGAATTCTTTGGGGCATGCCCCGCAAAGGGCCCTTTTCACGGCTGGTAAGGTAAAAGAGCTTTGTACTTTTTTATTTTAGAATAGGGTAGGGCATTTTTTTATTTTGGGGGTCTTTGTTATTTTATTAGGGGGCTTAGAGTAGGTGTAATTAGTTTAAAATTGTTGTAATATTTTTCTAATGTTTGTAAATATTTTTTTATTTTTTGTAACTTAGTTCTTTTTTATTTTTTGTACTTTAGTTAGTTTAATTGTATTTATTTGTAGGTATTGTATTTAATTAATTTATTGATAGTGTAGTGTTAGGTTTAATTGTAGATAATTGTAGGTATTTTATTTAATTAATTTATTGATAGTGTAGTGTTAGGTTTAATTGTAACTTAGGTTAGGATTTATTTTACAGGTAATTTTGTAATTATTTTAACGAGGTAGCTATTAAATAGTTATTAAATATTTAATAGCTATTGTACCTGGTTAAAATAATTACAAAGTTGCCTGTAAAATAAATATTAATCCTAAAATAGCTACAATATAATTATTATTGATATTGTAGCTATATTAGGGTTTATTTTACAGGTAAGTATTTAGATTTAAATAGGAATAATGTATTTAATAAGAGTTAATTTATTTCGTTAGATAAAAATTATATTTAACTTAGGGGGGTGTTAGGGTTAGGGTTAGAATTAGCTTTAGGGGTTAAAAAATTTATTAGAGTAGCGGTGAGCTCCGGTCGGCAGATTAGGGGTTAATACTTGAAGTTAGGTGTCGGCGATGTTAGGGAGAGCAGATTAGGGGTTAATACTATTTATTATAGGGTTATTGAGGCGGGAGTGAGGCGGATTAGGGGTTAATACATTTATTATAGTAGCGGTGCGGTCCGGTCAGCAGATTAGGGGTTAATAAGTGTAGGTAGGTAGAGTGGCGGCGATGTGGGGGGACCTCGGTTTAGGGGTACATAGGTAGTTTATGGGTGTTAGTGTACTTTAGAGCACAGTAGTTAAGAGCTTTATAAACCGGCGTTAGCCCAGAAAGCTCTTAACTACTGACTTTTTTCTGCGGCTGGAGTCTTGTCGTTAGAGTTCTAACACTCACTTCAGCCAAGACTCTAAATACCAGCGTTAGAAAGATCCCATTGAAAAGATAGGATACGCAAATGGCGTAGGGGGATCTGCGGTATGGAAAAGTCGCGGCTGGAAAGTGAGCGTTAGACCCTTTCCTGACTGACTCCAAATACCAGCGGGCGGTAAAAACCAGCGTTAGGAGCCTCTAACACTGGTTTTGACGGCTACCGCCCAACTCTAAATCTAGCCGTTAATTAATTTAAATGGTAGGAACTTGAAATTCACTTCGCAAATCCATGACTCTGAAATGAAGTATCTAGACCTTTTACTATATGATGACAAAACCACCAACAGCAGAAAACAGAAAACCAATTTCTAGAAATGCACTGCTGCACAACAAACCTTCAAGGCAATTGCTAAAGGCCAATTCATGAGACTAAAACGCAATTGTGCAAAAGATGAGTGTTTCTTGCAGGACGCAGTTACATTAGAATATCATTATAACAGAAGGAGTTTTCCCAAACGAATTATTAAAGATGCTAAACATAGAGTAATTACAATGGATAGAGAAACACTTATGCAAGACGAACCTTTTATTAATTAAATAAATACCAGAAACAGAATATCTTCACTACTCCGTTTTCACCTCAGTACAGACAAATATGCAACAAAATTCATAAGCATATACCTATGCTGGCCGCAGATGATAGATTGCAAAGTACAGTGAAAAAAGGCTGCAATGTTTCATACCGCAGGGGTAAAACGACAGGAAACCTGAGATCCCCAACAGCACCAAATAATAAAAAAGAGAAACCACAATCCTCATGGCTAGAAATAAAGGGCCCATAAATGTGTATACTTTAATTGCAAAGCCTGTAAGTACCTAAAGACTGTTAACAACTTTGTCTCCAATGCTACTGGTGAAACTGTAAACTGTAGCACTTCAAATGCTATATACCTTATAACGCGCTTAGAGTGCCATCTTCAGTACATCGCTAGAACTACACGTGAAGAATCAGAGAACGTCTTAACAGCATCACTTCACACTAGCAGAGAATATGGGTAGAGAAGAAGGAATCTCTCCTACTGCAAGACACTTTATGGAACAACATAATAGGAATACTGACACTTTCTTGGCATATAGTCAAAAAAGTTACACTAAATCAAAGAGGAGGTGATATAGAACTGTACTTAAACAAGAAAGACATATACTAGATCCTTAAACTAAGAACCAGAATACCCTAAGGTTTAAATTCCAGGTTTGACCTTATTAATTATTGGCAATCAATTAGTATGAAACAATATGTGAGATTGGAACATACTGTACGGCAGTGCTTTCAAAACTGTGTGCACATTAGTGTGTCGGCGGCAGTGTGTCCCAGCTTCAGCACAAACTTTTTTTAATTTTTTTTTTTAATTTTATTTTGGTTTCCGACTTTCCGCCTGCCTGCTATGCATATCACGTGCTTAAATACCTAGTGGGTCACAGATCAACTTAACCTATTGGAGCAGCTGAGCCAGAACTGAAACTATTCCTATATGTGGCTTTGGCGGCACATTGGCTCCTGACTGCTCGTGTAGTCTCCTCAATCGGCTTGTGACTGCACGTGTAGTGTGTGGGACAGCATTGTGTTTGCAGCGTGGGCAGTAGTCAGTCGAACTCACAGAGCTCTGAGGGTGGCAGCTTAAACGCTGAGTTAAAATCAGAAGTCAAGTGTTTTTTTTTGCAGACTCCCCAGCGGTCCACCTTTCCAAGGTTTAAGCGCAGCAGATCTAAGATCGTGAGTGGCATTTTTAATAATTATGTGGGAGCACTGGGAGCTGTTTGATTCCTAAATAGGCTTGAAATTTAATTTAAAATTCTAACGCCTAGATTTAGAGTTTTGCGTTAGAAGGGGTGCGTTAGCTACGCGTCTTTTTTTTTTAAAACGCACACTGTTTTTAACGCTGGTATTACGAGTTTCAAAACAAGCTCCTAACATGACTCCTAACGCGTATATTTTATACGCGTAATCACGCCCGTGTTAGACAGTCTCCCATAGAGATCAATGAGAAACCAGAGAAGCATGCTTTTTTCACCTAACACTCGATCTCGCGAGAAATATGCACTGCTCGGTCATATGACCTATACCACATAATGCACAATAAAATCAAAATGAAAATGTAATAACAACAATCACAAAACATAGCACACACACATTACACATTCACAAGCGGGGAAAATCAAACATTATACTAAATGAGGAATACACATATACCTTACGATCCGGAAACACGGAACAAAACAAAACGAAAAAATAAATGCCCACTCATACACAAGCAAAACACTCACATTCAACATTACGGAATATTAGTACAAACAAACATTTACAACACTTCACAAATACGACACCATCACAAATCAACATTTACATTTGCACATAATACTATTGGACAATGTTATGGAAAACGATAACTATGACATCATCGCATTCTACACATTCCACAAATACTAACTCAATATGAGCATGCGCAAATTCACACAACTAATACACATTGCACACATACTAATTACTAACAAAGCACACCTGAACACAATTTACACGGCAAACCGGTACATCATGAAACATTTACACAGGGTATATAAGCACGACACAAGCATGGCTTCTTTGACTGTGTTGCTGGTGGGTTTTTGGAAATTAGAGATTTAGTGAGTTATTGTGAGATTTAGTGCGAGTTAGTGTTATTGGGAGAGTTAGTGTTAGTGTGAGAGAGTGAGTTAGTGTTATTGGGATTGAGTTAGTGTTATTGTGCGAGTTAGTTAGTGGTAGTGTGATTTAGTGGTAGTGTGAGTTATTGGTAGTGTGAGTTATTGGTAGTGTGAGTTAGTGGTAGCGTGAGTTAGTGGTAGCGTGAGTTAGTGGTAGCGTGAGTTAGTTAGTGGTGGTGTGAGTTAGTTAGTTGTAGTGTGAGATAGTAAGAGAACGGTAGTGAGCGAGAGTTGGTTTGGTTGAGTGTGCGAGTGTTTTTTCTGTATACGTAACACATTTACACGCAAACACATTCAATACCTACATACACTTATCAATAACACTACATACACTCCATACCCCATTGCCTCTCATACTACACTCCATACCCCGTTCCCTGTAATCCCATTCCCTTTCATCCCATACCCCATTCCCTTTCATCCCATACCCCATTCCCTGTAATCCCATACCCATTCCCTGAAATCCCATACCCATCCCATCGTTACATTTAGTTTACATATCCTCATTTTAGTCTTCTTATACGTTTTTGTTACTCCTTACCCTCTTTTATTTATATCCCTTTCACACTTTGAGCACTTTTTTTGTCTTTTTATTTATTTATTTTGACCCCCTTTCATTTGGGCACATTCACTTTTTGTTGTAGTAGTTAGGGATCAGTGTAGGGAGACATGGAAGAGGAGGGCAGGCAGGAGATTAGTCAGGGGAGAGGGAGGGGGAGGGGGAGAGGAACAGGACAGGAAGGGGGGCAGGAAGCGGGGGAGGAAGCGGTGGGTGGACCCAGCCACTTGCTTCAAGATGAACAAGTGGCTGGGCCCAGTGGCAGACAGAGTAGGGCTTCACAGTTCAGGAAACAGAGGACACCATCACAGGGGAAGGCCAAGCTGACTAGGGAGGCGAGGTATACTATGGAGGAGAAGGAGGCCCTCGTAGAGGCATATGTGCCGAGGGCTAGGAGGCTGCAAGCTCAGAAGGCCACCCAGAGGGAGAAGAGGAATCTTTGGCTGGAGATCAAGGATGCAGTTAATGCAGTTGGGGGCCACAACAGGGATGTCGAATCCATTAAACACCGATATCGGGACTGCAAAATGGAGCTGAAAAAAAAATGTCTCAGGAGTACCAACATGCAACAGCAACCGATGGCGGGCCTCCAATGGCCGTGGAGTATACCCGATGGGAGGAAATGTTGCGTCCCAGCATCTCCGAGGTGGCCATAGTCGGTATCGGAGGAGTAAGTTCATTTAATAATCTCTCAACATCAAAACTAAAGAATGTATTTAAGGATATGATTAATGCTATTACGTTTTTTTACACATTATTACGTAAACGCATTCACAATTACCTTGCGATTACATCAGTATCTAGGCTACAGGTTAGGTGTGCATTTAAACAGACTGAAAACAAACGCAAAAACATTCAGATTGACCAGATAGATATCAGAAACACGGTTTAGAAAATGCGGAAATCGTATTGATTGTTATATTTCAAAGTGGATTAATGAGGCTGCATTTGTAATTCTATTGTAAGCAAAAGCATTTACATCTTTATTTGGAACTATGTTAATTTATACATTTCTTTCTTTTTACAATATACAGAGTCTGGGGAGGAGCCAGCACAGCAACCACAGGCTCCTCCTTCACCCAGTTATGAGAGTGGTGGGGATGAATTGCCACCTCGGGGACACATGGAAGACATCCCTCTATACTCAGAAGAAGAAGCCGCCCCCACTGCCAAAGAGATCCCTGCACCAGCAGCCCCTCTTGCACCAGCAGCCCCTCTTGCACTAGCAACCCGCCGTGCACCAGCAACCCGTCGTGCACCAGCAGGCCGCCGTGCACCAGCAGTACCTCAAGAGGAGATAGCCGGGTTGCAGGTATTGCTGGATTTTCAAGAACAGATGCGTGCCTCCCGGAGGGAAAATATTCAAACTCAAGTCCAGATGTCAGAAGATATTCGTGCCATTCGAGAAGGCCAAAGAGAAATTATACAAGGCCAAAACCAGCTTGTGCAGATTCTCTAAGATCTATTTCAGTTCCACCTGGGTCATCTGCTGCTGGGCCATCTGCTGCTGGGCCATCTGAACCTGGTCCATCTGCTGCTGGGCTATCTGAACCTGGGCCATCTGCTCCTGGTACTCCTCAATCTCCTCCTCAGCCTGGTCATCCCAGTACTCCTCCTTCCCCAAACATCTCCCATGAGAACTCGTCGGAGGGGCAGTTGCCCCCCCCCCCAAGAGCCTCAGTCTTGTGGGAAGAGGGGAAGGAAGAGGAAGTATTTTTTAGTATATATATTTTTGATTATTTAATGTGTAACGGATAGGTATGTGATGATGTGGTCTTCTTATATTTGTGGACCACACTCTGCATATAATCTGCTTCTATGGGACCGGGTCCATGAAGGCAGATTGTTTGCAGAGTGTGGGTTACAAGTGTGTGGACACCACATCATCGCATACCTATCCTTGTTCATTACATTGATTGGTTTCTGTGATGTGATGTCCAAACCGTTTCCCTAATCTCAAACAAAATGACCATTACAATTATACATGATGGCATATTACTGTTTGAATGCCAATAACACAGCTTAAAGGGACAGTCAGAACATTATTGTTGTTTACAAAGAAAACACTGTATTATGCATTATCAAGTTTGACAAAAAACACTTAGAGAAATACACGTGTGACTTATGTGATTACCCTTGTATCTATGCCTCTGAAAAATGACCACTTATTTATGTTATTTTGACAGACCAACATTTTAGCCAATCACTGATCAATCCAGGGTAACTATGCTGTATGAGCTCAATGTTTTCTATATGAAATTTCTAACAAAATGCCCTCTAGTGGTCAAAATTCATTCAGATTACATGCACTCTTCAAGCTCTAAGAAATGAGCCGATGAACCTCCTAGGTTTAGCTATCGACTAAGAATAACAAGCGAACTATGATAAATTGGTGAGAAACGTTTGAGATAATTATTTTTAAAAAAAATTATTTTTTTCAACATTAAAATCATTATTGTTTTTCAAGACTGTCCCTTTAAAAAATTACATATGCTAACATATGCTAATTCTTTGATTGTTGGTATATCTACATGTACTTGTTCAAACAAGAAAATATTGCAATAGGATTTCTAATGACGTATTAAATAAAGTCTATTTTCTTAAAGAGACATTATTGTGTTTGAATTTTTTTAAGTAAGACATTTAATTTAGAAGGAATATGGTTTCAGGTCCTTTTATGAGTTACTTTAGAAATATATGCTCACACTAATATATTTGGAGATTAACCAATGTGGAACTCATACATGACACAATACTCAACATTTACATTAAAGGGACAGTATACAATCATTTTCAGACAACTGCATGTAATAGATACTACTATAAACAACCAGATGACCACATACTGATATAAAAATCCATGAGAAAACGGTTTAAAGGCTTACTTAGAAAATATGTTTAGCTATGTTGAAAAGATAGCTGGAAAGCCCATTCCAAGTGGCAAATAAGACAATACCCCTTCATTTGCATATGAAAAGACCCTTTACACAAACAGGAGCAAGCTGGAGAAGGTAGCTGATGGTACTCACATAAAACTTTGAGGCTTGGGGAGGAGTCAGAAAATAACTGCAATATTATTTAAACATAATCAAAAATAGACATTGATTATAAAAAAAGGACTATAGAAATAGATAGAAAAAACATATATGTGTTTTAAAAATGAGTGTATAATGACCCTTTAATAAAAAATACCACGGCATAACATCTTGAAAAAGTAGGCATTTCATATATTTAGCATATGATAAAGGTCAATGCATATTGATTACTTTATTCAAATACAATAGTGCATCTTTCGGAATTCGATATGTTGAAAATTATACACAACACAGTCATTATTCATATAAAGGAACATATTGTTGATAAACATATTAAACAAGATGGACTATATCCATGGATTCGAACTTGCCTCAAAATATCTTATGCAGGAAAAGGTTTTGCTTTCATTCGTTTATTCAACGAGATAGCCATCAAAAGAGAATGTTGTGTTCTTTATCAGCTATGGGTCAACAATGTACATGATTCACACAATCCATACTCGCCATGGTTTTAAACTTGGCTTCTCATTCACAAACGTGGGTTACGTGAAAATTCAAATATTGCGGGACTACGTAATTCAATCGGCTTTGACATCTTGGCATGTGACGTCTTAATTAACATGGCGCATCGTTGATCGCGTAAAAATGCCATTCAATCAAAGGCGCATCCTTGATCGCGTAAAAACGCCATCCAATCAAAGGCGCATCCTTGATCGCGTAAAAATACCATCCAATAAAAGGCGCATCCTTGATCGCGTAAAAACATCATACAATAAAAGGCGCATCCTTGATCGCGTAAAAACGTCAGCCAATACAAGGACTCATTGGACAGCCTGGCAGGTGACGTCTTAAGCAACATGGTGCATCCGAGATCGAGTAAAAACATCAGCCAATACAAGGACTCATTTGACAGCTTGGCATATCAATAAGAAACGTATTTATATTTTATAAACTAGTATCTATCTATTGGGTTCTTGTAAAGCGCGGCTATTCACCCGTAAGGGTCTCAAGGCGCTGAGGGTTGCAGTTCAGTCGAAGAGCCAGGTCTTGAGGTCCTTTCTGAACTTAGTTAGGGCGGTAGCTTGTCTAAGGTGCAGCGGGAGGGTGTTCCAAGTCTTGGCAGCCAGGTGAGAGAAGGATCTGCCTCCCGCTGTGGTTTTTCTGAAGCGGGGGATGACAGCGAGGGCTTGGTCGGCCGATCGAAGTTGTCTGGCAGGGGTGTAGAAGGTAACGCGGTGGTTCAAGTATTTGGGACCGATGTTGTGGAGGGCCTTGAATGCGTGGGTGAGAAGCTTGAAGGTTATATATATGTGCTATATTGCTAGCTATGAATGTCACGCTAGATAACGTAATACTGTGATATATGAAATAGAATCCATTATTGAAAATAAAGAGATATTTCAGTAGAAGCAGAGGATTATTAACTAAACTATTTAGCATAAGAAACCAGAAAGTCACCAGCACTATAAAATAGTAAATCTTTATTCAGGAATCATATATAAACAGCAACATTTCGGGGATATTAACCCCTTAATCATGGTAGCATGATTAAGGGGTTAATATCCCTGAAACGTCGCTGTTTATATATGATTCCTGAATAAAGATTTACTATTTTATAGCGCTGGTGACTTTCTGGTTTCTTATGCGTATGTGGAGTACAGCAGTCACACTCCGTCACCTTTGCGCTGCACAGCTGTGCTGATATCCCTCTACTGTGGACGTAAACTATTTAGCAAGCAGCATGGTTTAAATAGACATGAAAACAACATTTTAGGTTACACGATTATGTCTGACATTGCAATTTGAAATACATTTTAACAATAAATGTAAATCTTTGGATTATTGTGTTTCATGTCCCTTTAACTGAGAAATAATGCTAGGAGATGCATTAGGAAAATAGGGATGTGTTATATATTATATGTTACCTATAGCTATGGTGTCCATCTTTACCATTTAAAAGGTACACATGAGAAATACATATCTCATTGATGTTTTCAGATATGTTTATATTTTTTGTGAATAACAATAATGACACATGTATTGATCAAACGTGTCACTTATTCAAGTTTAAATATGGTCAGCCTACCTATGGCCATGTATCGTAGCATAATTAAATAGAAAAAATAATAAGAGAAAGATATTAATCATCTAAAATATGCGCATTACACACAGTGATTGATTTTGTTACACTACTACAATAAGATATAAGTGAAATTGGAATACATGTGCTGTCAACATTCAAATAATAGTCTTTTTAAAAAAAGATTATATGTCCATGTTCATGTAAAAAGGACAAAAACGCATTAGAAATGCATATCCATTCCTTAACAATTGTGCTCAGCATCACTTAAAGGGACATGAAATACAAACAATTCAGTTTCAGAAGGGCCAACACAGCCCTTCACAGTGACAGAGCAAACTACAAGTGTAACGCACCGCAATCAACCGCCGCAAAGAGTCCATTTGCACAACCACGAGATAGATAGATTTGATAGATAGATACATAGATTACATAGCTCAATCGATGCAATATACATATGATCGATACAATTTACATAGGCCTAGATTTGGAGTTTGGCGTTAGCCGTGAAAACCAGCGTTAGAGGCTCCTAACGCTGGTTTCTTACGGACTCCGGTATTTAGAGTTCATTTACCGACACTCAAAAATCACCCAACGCACAAATCTTTACCGACAGCTCAAACCCAGTAGTAAACATATACCGACAAAATAAACATCCACGAATCACAAAACAAATATTACACAAACTACACTTACACTCATACAAACACAACACTATATTTATTTTTATGATTTAATAATTTTTCATCCAAATACAAAGGATCAAAGTTGCGAGATCTCGGGTGTTAGAAAAAAAACAACACAAATCCATTTTCCCATTGACTTACATTGACACACGGGAAAAGACCCTCATATACCTACATCTAACTAATAACATTATCACAAACATACACTCATCGATGCATACAAAAAATATACACCACATGACATACACAAAAAAGTTATTTATTATAAAATGAACACGATTTAGCTACTTTCTCACACAAGCTCATGACGTCACTCTCTTTACGAGGAAAACCAGTCTTAGAAAAAAAAATTGACCAAAATTTGGAGCCTCCATTGACTTCTATGGGGAAGACGTGCTTGTGCACGCGACAGACAGATTTCCCTAACGCACGCAAATAGCGTAGACCAAAAAACTCCAAATACCAGCGCTAGAAATAGGAAAAAAATACATGCTTTTCTGCGTTGCACCCAGCTATGATAAATAGATCAAGAAATGACTATTTCCCTATGGTGGACTTATGGATTGTACTTATTGAATATTCACAACACCATTAAATTGTTTCAGACTTTTATATTACATCAACTACAAATCAACATCACTAGTAACAAATTTTTTATAAAAAATATTACATTTAAACGGACACAAAAATAATTTAAACTTTTCAGGATTCACAAACACTACACAATGGGAAACACCTCTCATTTACCTTTATTATTGCATTTCATTTATTCAACTCATATGCTTGCAGCAACTGCATATCTACATAGGCTTAACACATGATCAGTCATGGATGCACATATATTACTTTTAACATTCACTCATACATGTGCATTCAAATGATGGTGGAAAAACACATTACATTCTCTATAGGAATCACAAAACAGAACATATGGATTTTAATGTACTTTTAACATCATGATTCCATCACAATAAACCATTAGGAATTACGTACAAGAAGAACATCATTACACCAGATTACAGATGTCACTTTATGGGAAGGAACAACAATGCCAGACCGCTATATAGAAGTCAGCATATGTGGGACACAATCACAATATATACGTAGATGTACATAACACGCATCACCCATCACGCAACCACAAAGCACACATTTAGATTTTATTCAGCACACAATAACAATGTAGCACAATACAACAACACAATGAGGATTTCAGAACTACATAGGCAGGTTAATAATATGATGACGTCATTAGAAGATTCAACCATACACATCACAGATTCACGACTGTTCCGCCCCTTTCTGAACTTTAACACTCAATACTACAATACAACATATACGTAAATAACAGTTTGGAACAGCATTATTAGGGAGATTTGAATGGGACAATTAATAAATATTGTCAGATCGCAAATCACTTATATATATAATACTACAGATGACAGCCGGAAGTTATTCAGTATTAGTGCCATTTTAATGGGACGCATACAATATTGACAGCTCGGCAATCACTTATATATACAATACTACAGATGGCAGACGGAAAGTTCGGAATTATTATTGCGATTTGAAAGGGACGCATACAATATTGACATTTCGGCAATCACTTATATATACAATACTACAGATGACAGCCGGAAGTTATTCAGCATTAGTGCGATTTTAAAGGGACGCATACAATATTGACAGCTCGGCAATCACTTATATATACAATACTACAGATGGCAGATGGGAAGTTCGGAATTATTATTGCGATTTTAAAGGGACGCATACAATATTGACATCTCGGCAATCACTTATATATACAATACTACAGATGGCAGACGGGAAGTTCTGAATTATTATTGCGATTTGAAAGGGACGCATACAATATTGACATCTCGACAATCACTTATATATACACAATACTACAGATGGCAGACGGGAAGTTCTGAATTATTATTGCGATTTGAAAGGGACGCGTACAATATTGACAGCTCGGCAATCACTTATATATACAATACTACAGATGACAGCCGGAAGTTCAGAATTATTATGCAGATTTTAAAGGGACGCATACAATATTGACAGCTCGGCAATCACTTATATATACAATACTACAGATGACAGCCGGAAGTTCTACAGTATTAGTGCGATTTTAATGGGACGCATACAATATTGACATCTCGGCAATCACTTATATATACAATACTACAGATGGCAGACGGGAAGTTCTGAATTATTATTGCGATTTGAAAGGGACGCGTACAATATTGACATCTCGCTAATCACGTATATATACAATACTACAGATGGCAGCTGTTACTTTATTGTTTACAAACAATATTGCAGCAGCATTGATCGATCACATTCGATGCACATTATACACAACTATGCACTTTCATTCATGTTAGCCTGGACGTGTGCTTGTTACTATAAGATCGCGTTTAAGAAATATTGATTACGCATATGAACAAACATTACAAACATGCACTGTATGTGTGATATTTGACACTTTCACATTGAGATTCATTGGGGGAAAAAAACATTTCAGCAAAAAAAACAAAAACGCCCACTTTGAAAGCATTCGCGCCGCTCACATACAAACAAGTGAATACAATCAGCAATCATTACAAACTCACTACCATTGGACTAATTGTACTATAAATCCCCCAAACAACATGGCCAAAGCATCACTTGTGATCCACATCAGATCAAGTGCTTACCTTGTTACGCTGTTTTGAAAGATGGATGACGATGACATGGTAGACGCTGCTGGTGCTGCTATTGGCGAACTAGCTGTTGATCGAATCAGGCAGCCTCGGCGGCTCAGACTGAGACGAAGGGGTCATCTGGTTCGAGGTCCTCGTGTCTACAGGGTGAGACCCACCTTGGAAAACATGAGCGACTTTGAGGTTTATGATAAGTATCGGCTCAATCGCGAACAGCTCATTGGCCTTTACGATCTTCTTAAACCTCATTTGGAGCCACGTATAAGAATAAGGACTGCTGTTCCCGGCATGAGTAAGATGCTAAGTTGTCTTTACGTCCTGGCCTCCGGGAGTTTTCAATCCGGAGAAATGTACATGCATGGCCTGGCTCAAGGTACATTCTTTGTGGTGTTTGATAACTTTCTGGACGCCATGGTACGTATCAGTAAGCAATACATAGGATTCACACAAAATGATGGTGATTGGAGGCGCCTGAAGCGGGAATTCTTTGATATTGCTCAATTGCCCAATGTCTTGGGAGCCATAGATTGTACCCACATTGCGCTGCGTGCTCCAGTTGATAACTTGCCCTTCAGAAATCGCAAACGTTTTCATAGCCTCAACGTGCAGTATGTTTGTGACGCACAGATGAGGATTATGCATGTGTGTGCGAATTTTGGAGGAGCTTGTCATGATGCCCGCATCCTCGCTCAGTCGTCCCTGTGGAGACCGTTTGAGGAAAGACGAATGCCCCCTGGTTATCTCGTTGGTGAGTATTTGTGCACAACATGGTTAATTAGTTAGACAATTGCCACTGTAGTTTTAAAATGTTAGCGTAATGTTCAGCTATAGGATGCAATTTAACCATTTTTTTTTATTTCCGCAAATGTCAAGTTTTAGTTCAATGCAGATATGTAGCATGTCTTACCTTAAATGCTCAGATAGAGAATGCAATGTAACCATTTAGTTTGCATTTTACACAAGGTTTGGTTTAGGAGAAATACGCATATGTAGCATGTCTTAGCTGAAATGGGAAGATATTAGCTAATGCAATTTAACCATGTCATTGTCTCTTTCCGCTAATGTCTACTTTTAGTTCAATGCAGATATGTAGCATGTCTTACCTTAAATGCTCAGATAGAGAATGCAATGTAACCATTTAGTTTGCATTTTACACAAGGTTTGGTTTAGGAGAAATACGCATATGTAGCATGTCTTAGCTGAAATGGGAAGATATTAGCTAATGCAATTTAACCATGTCATTGTCTCTTTCCGCTAATGTCTACTTTTAGTTCAATGCAGATATGTAGCATGTCTTACCTTAAATGCTCAGATAGAGAATGCAATGTAACCATTTAGTTTGCATTTTACACAAGGTTTGGTTTAGGAGAAATACGCATATGTAGCATGTCTTAGCTGAAATGGGAAGATAGAGAATAAGATTGAACTAGATTATTCTTTTAAAAAATAAACATTTGTTAGTGGATTATCGTGTACAAAAACTTTTATTGGAATCAAAATACTATTTTGAGGATTCAGTTTGAATTATGTTCTGTTCATAATTTATAGGTGATTCTGGGTACATGAGCCAGCCTTGGCTTATTACCCCCTTGCGTAGCCCGACTGATGTGTCTGAGGAGCGCTACAATAGGGCTCATAAGAGAACCAGGGCGGTGGTTGAACGGATGTTCGGGCTCCTGAAGATGAGGTTCAGGTGCCTGGACCGGTCGGGAGGAGCCCTCCAGTACAACCCAAAGAAGGTGGCTAAGATCGTTGTAGCCTGTAGTGTCCTGCATAATATTGCACAGCGGGCTGGGATGCTGCAGGGCGTCCAGGCGCACCGAAACCTCCTCAGAGATGAGGAGGATAATCCTGTTCTAGAGGGGCCATTCCGGGACGAGGGGCTTAATGTCAGAGCAGACGTCATCAACCGCAACTTTAGACGGTAAATAATAGAAGTTAGACTGGAGTATTGTCAATTGATGTGAACTCTAGGGAAATGACAAGTAGAGAATTGTGCAAACATGTTAGGATTGTTCATCAAATGCTAAAAATGTGTTTCATTTATTAATATAGGTGATGCTCTGGTCATTGGGTCCTGTAGCGAGTCTTTGCCACCTGGTTTTTAAAGAGGACATCAGCTGGTAAGTATAAATGTATGGACTGTTGCTGGCATGAATTGTACACAAATACATCATATGGCATACATTTTAAAAACTAGTATTTAGTTTACACATTACTTAAAATGTACATACTCAGAAAGGGATCCTCTAGCATAACTATCCTCTAGCATGACTATGGTTCAATGTCACACATTAGAGGTTCGTTCTGCTCAATATGACTCATCTTCACACTTGATAGAACAGAACACAAGATGCTACACACGCTTAGTAAGCTAGTGACAGAAATTGATTCAGAAATGGGGGGTGGGAGAGGGGTACAGAACTGATTCCCACACTTGTAGTAATATTTTTTTTTTTTAATTTTCTGCCATTAGGGAGTTGACTTAATCTAAAGACTGAAAGGGAAGAATTCGAAGCCTGACAGTGAAGATTGCCCAGACTGACAGTGGAAAAAGCCAAGATTGAAATTGAAGTATACCAATGGGATCATGTCTGGCATTATCTTTCCAATCTGCTGACCTTGAAAACCATACAAAGACATGTTCACATGGTAAGTGCCAACTATTTGATAGAATAAGGCTGTGGAGGCATCCTATTGGAGACACTTATATTATTTTCTAATTTTTAGATGGTATTTCACAGTCCTCTATTTTTGAAATGATGAATAAGACACCTATTGAAGATCAACTGTTTACCCCTGAATTGACTTTCAAAGACCATGCATTATCCAGGTTGGTTTACCAATGCATGCTATTTAAGAATCACAGGAAGAATGTAGAATATTAGTAGCTTACATACATAAGTCAGACTTTGTTCAGAATTAGATATTTAGGTATCACAATCAGACACTTAGATGATTTTCTAATTTTTAGATTGGATTTTAATCCTCTATTTTATGAACTGATGAATAAGACACCTATTGAAGATCAACTGTTTACCCCTGAATTGACTTTCAAAGACCATGCATTATCCAGGTTGGTGTACCAATGCATGCTAGTGAAGAATGTTGAATATTAGTAGCTTACATACATTAGTCATATTTAGTTCATAATTAGATATTTAGGGATCACAATCAGACACTTAGATGATTTTCTAATTTTTAGATTGGATTTTAATCCTCTATTTTATGAACTGATGAATAAGACACCTATTGAAGATCAACTGTTTACCCCTGAATTGACTTTCAAAGACCATGCATTATCCAGGTTGGTGTACCAATGCATGCTAGTGAAGAATGTTGAATATTAGTAGCTTACATACATTAGTCATATTTAGTTCATAATTAGATATTTAGGGATCACAATCAGACACTTAGATGATTTTCTAATTTTTAGATTGGATTTTAATCCTCTATTTTATGAACTGATGAATAAGACACCTATTGAAGATCAACTGTTTACCCCTGAATTGACTTTCAAAGACCATGCATTATCCAGGTTGGTGTACCAATGCATGCTAGTGAAGAATGTTGAATATTAGTAGCTTACATACATTAGTCATATTTAGTTCATAATTAAATATTTAGGGATCACAATCAGACACTTAGATGATTTTCTAATTTTTAGATTGGATTTTAATCCTCTATTTTATGAACTGATGAATAAGACACCTATTGAAGATCAACTGTTTACCCCTGAATTGACTTTCAAAGACCATGCATTATCCAGGTTGGTGTACCAATGCATGCTAGTGAAGAATGTTGAATATTAGTAGCTTACATACATTAGTCATATTTAGTTCATAATTAGATATTTAGGGATCACAATCAGACACTTAGATGATTTTCTAATTTTTAGATTGGATTTTAATCCTCTATTTTATGAACTGATGAATAAGACACCTATTGAAGATCAACTGTTTACCCCTGAATTGACTTTCAAAGACCATGCATTATCCAGGTTGGTGTACCAATGCATGCTAGTGAAGAATGTTGAATATTAGTAGCTTACATACATTAGTCATATTTAGTTCATAATTAGATATTTAGGGATCACAATCAGAAAAAGGAATACATATTATAGTTGATATAGAGGTATTTGAATGGACATGAAATATTACATTTATGTTCAGCATACATATATATTTATTATTGGAATGTGATATACATTATTATGTATAATTCGAAATTCTGATATTTAAATTTAATTTTTATTACACAATATAATGGTGTATGTTTATTTTATTTATTTTTTCATTTAAATCATAAATATCTTGATAAAATGTTGAACAAAGTTAGAGCATAGACACAAGATGATTGTAAATGTATTTTATGAATATTTGACAACGTGTGTATTAACTTTGTAAAATTTTGTTTTTTAATTTCAGATTGTCATCTGATGACTTCCAGGAATATTTTTTTGTTTTTGTTTCAAAAACTTTTTATTTTTTAAATGGTAATAATCAACATTTTATTATTAAATACCCTCTTTTGAACAGATTATAATAAATATCCATATAATCTGTCAATAAAAAACAATTTGACTCCCATGACTGGTAGTTGTCTATTTGACAAGCACATGCATAAGATCAAATAATGCATTAATTTTAGAAAATCCACTGATTCAGAGAATATTCAATTAAACTATCTTTTTTAAATTAATTGGGGAGTGAGATCCATCGATGGTTTTCTTTTGAAATTCTTAGATGTTAAAATAATTTCAGATATGTAGTCAAAATTTTACATAAATTATTTTGTTTCACTTTTAAGAAGGGGAAGTGGTTCACTTACATTAAAGTGACAGTGTTGTTGAATGTAAAATTAATTTTATAAGATCTTGTATCTTCCTTAGGTATCTCAAAACATTATTTTATTAAATTTATAAATTTTTACATTTATAAATGGTAGGTCATTTAACTTCATATTTTTCACAAGCTAGTTATTGGATGCCATGTTAATAGATTTTATTTTCTTGTGGAGTCATTTAAAGGGACATTTAACTATAGTTATTAATATTATGTAGTTTTTAAAATCTTACCTCTTGGGTTAGACATCACATATCTATATATAATTTTCATTCCCCTTTAGTTTCTTTTGACAATGTTAAATCAACATTCAAAATGTTTTGGTCCTTAAAGGGACATTCACAAAGTATATTGTGTCTTAATTTTTAAAAAATCATAAAAGAATTTAAACATATTTAGAAAGTACTATAGAATTACATTCAGTCTTTAAATATACTTAGAAAAAGATACATCAATGCACATATCTTAGTCAATTACATAAGGCATCTATGTGCAACCAACAATCATCATCATCAAAATAGCCTATGTAGATATGTATTTAATCCAAGAATATATATAATTACAATCTAATGATTGAATACCAAAACATATTAAGTTGTTCAAATATTATAATCTTATCCAAAATGCATACATAACATATAGCTTAATGTCCCTCTAAGCTGAAGACTGCGAAATACATCCATTACAATATATATTTCAGTCAGTGTGTAAAACAATCCAGAAGTTAATCTAAATATGCTTTACTCATATGTTATACTAATTTAGCAAAAGGAAGGTGCCTAGGTTTATGATTTTTAAAGCATTATTGTGAAATGTCTCTTTAAAGGGACATGAACTCAAAATATACTTAAAGGGAGACAGTTAAAAAATTAATGATTTATACATTCTGAATGAGTATTCTATTTTAAGCAACTTTAAAAATTGTCTCATATTATCAATGTTCCTCGTGATGTTGCTATCATTACTTTAAAAATAAGGCATTAAATAGATAATTTATTTGCTTCAGTACTCTGGACAGAACTTTTTTTTTTTGGTTGGATTAATTGATCCAACAATCATCAAGGACAACCCAGGTTTTTTCCAAAAATTGTCTGTAATCTAAAATATCATTATTGATTTGCAAAGAAAGATAACAAGATAATTCTTAACATTTGAGAATCGGATTAAATTATAAAGTTGCTTAACATTTCATGCCCAATCTGAATCACGAACGCTAAATTTGTTTGGATAGTGTCCCTTTAAGAGATTTAAAGAGTGTATTTACTTCTCTTCTTATCTTGACATACTTTGCTTGAAAAGCATATCGAGATAGGCTCAGTAGATGAAGATTGGTGGATGCACAGAGATGCCTTATGTGATTGGCTCAACCATGTGCATTTAAATTTCTTCTGTTAAGGATATCTAAATACTAAGATAAATTGAGTTACATTTTAAAGTCTAAACAATTTTCTATCTCTACAGATCATTTGATACAATTGTTTGTTTGTAATGTCTATTTAAAAATAAAGACGCCATTGCACAATAACATATATGAGCAGTTCAGACAAATACAAGCTTGAGGTTTATTTACTAATAACAAACAAAACTGTAGTTTAACATTTATAAACAGATTATCCAAGTTACTGACATTATAACCTGAATTTGAACATTCAGAAATGTTGCGTGGGAAACGGATCTTGAAACACCAGATTTGCAACTTTAAACATTAGAGTCTAATGTCACGCAATAGCACACAATCAATGTGCATTATGAAATACATTTAATAGAGCAATGTCAATACTTCACAATAAGTCAACAAATTGATTTTATGAACAATAAAGACATACAATATTAAATGTGTATTTGTATTAAAGAAACAGACCGTTATTAAACCGAAAAATGTATACAACATTTAATAATGTGACAGTATTAGATTTTAAAGAGAATTTAAACATTAATATTTAACGGATCACGGATATTAAATCTGCGTCACACATATCCACATGACAGGCCCATGAGTTACAAATAAGTCTACATGAAAAATGAAGTAACAGCACCACCAGGCGGTATGTGTAAGGAAGTTACTAAGATATGAAACATTAAGGAACGGCCAATCCGAGTTCATCACACAAACACAACTTGAGTCAGGATGGTCTCACAGACATTCTAACAATATTTCAAACTTTTATCCAATCAGATGTACAGATAACTTGTCCCATGGTGCATCTCATGTTTACTTCACCATATAAAAGTCCATTACCGTTGCCATCTTTGTCAGTTCTCTAATGCCTGCAGGCGTACTGTATATATAATTTATATATATCATATCAGAAAACCCAGCAGGCATGACGTCTCCCAGGTTCACTAAGCCAGAGAGTGCTGCACTGGTCCACGCCGTCAAGGACTTTTATCCCCAGCTGTTTGGGAACAAGAGGAGGTCGACAGATGCGCCTGTTAAGAAGGCCCTCTGGGAGTCTATCATCAATGCGGTTCAATTGGTGTGTGACGTCCAGAGGAGCCAGGATCAAATCATGAGGAGATTCGGAGATATGAGGTTGCGCTTGACAAAAAAAGTCAACCTCATAAGGGAGTGGGTACAAGCCCGTAAAAGAGGGGGCCAAAGAAAGGCCCCGTGGAAACTATACCTACTCCCTTATGAGGTGACTTTATGCGAGCTCCTCAATCTCCGGGTCCCCAAAAGATTTAGATCCTCGCCATCCTCGGCCTCCTCTTCTTCCCTCCCAGCTGCGGGATCTGAAAGTCCTGACGCGGGGGCCAGGGCAACTGCTTCTCCGTCCGGTGGCCTGGGAGGAGCTGATAGAGAATCTGAACCAGGTAACTATCCAACTTCATATAATATCTTAATATTTGATTATTTATTTAAAAATGTGTATATAGTCAGATACTAAACCTATACAGATCTCACAACATACACTACATATGATGTTTAGATATCTGATTTTAGATTAGTGACACATGAAATAGGAATGATGTTTCTTGCACTCTACAGAATATGCGTCACAGAGCGAAAATTGAATTGCGCATACACGTTAACATGGGTTTGCTGTAAGTGGCATTGCTTTATACATGTTGGTCAAATGACGGATGCGTAATTCCGCTTGGAATCATTGCGCAATGATCGCGAAAATTAGAATTGCGCATACACGTTAACATGGGTTTGCTGTAAGTGGCATTGCTTTATACATGTTGGTCAAATGACGGATGCGTAATTCCGCTTGGAATCATTGCGCAATGATCGCGAAAATTGAATTGCACATACACGTTAACATGGGTTTGCTGTAAGTGGCATTGCTTTATACATGTTGGTCAAATGACGGATGCGTAATTCCGCTTGGAATCATTGCGCAATGATCGCGAAAATTAGAATTGCGCATACACGTTAACATGGGTTTGCTGTAAGTGGCATTGCTTTATACATGTTGGTCAAAATGAAATGTGAATTATTATATATGTGAAGAATACAGTATTCTTATTTTCAATATTATACATAATAAAAAAAAAAAACAGAATCAAAAACAAAAATAACATATGCCCATCAATTGATGAGAATGAAATAACACCAAAAAATAATTAAAGCTACAGTAAACAACACAACTGATTGAAAATAAGAGTACAGGATATATTTATCATGAATTTAATTGAGGAAACAATTAACTCATGAGACTACCAAAAGATTAATAGTTTTTAATTGATTTGCTAATAATGTAAAGATTTTAAACATGGCATGATTTGTATTAATGATATCCAATCCTCATTTAATATATTACAGATCTGGATGTTGGTGCTGGATCCTCAAGCCAGGGCTTGTCACAGTATGGTATGTCTCATTTTAATTGACATTTGTCTTAGAAACATGGACAGAACATTACATACTAAATCCACATTGTTCAATATTTATATGTATCTGCAAAATGGATTAGTAAAATATTTACAAATAAGAATTTAAAAAAAATAAACAGAGGATTACATTGTAAGACTACTCTGAATTTTTATCAAATTTAAAATATCCCATCTATTCTGGATATCTTAATTTTAATGTAAGATTCTTTGAATGTCCAATTTATATTCTTCCCTTGTGTATTGCTTAATCTTATTTGTATACATTTTTTAAAAACTCACACACTTTTGCATATGATTTGTTTTTAAAAATATAGATTCCATTTTTGAAATTGATCACGTCATTTAAGGGACATGCCAACGAAATTTTACATTGAATGATTTGTAAACGTGATTTTATTGTTTTGTTTAAACATTTTATGAGCTACATTGGTTCAGTCTATTGTTTTAGTTCTTCTAAAAACATATTGATTTTGGTTTAGGTTAAACAATGCATTACTGGTATTATCCGGCTGTTTTTTTATGCATAAATTGGCATTGGGTCAAAAGTTAAAATCATGTGTTGAGATAACAGTAGTACATAGTTTCAAAAAGTATACAATTACACATTTAGAGCTTCATGTCCCTTTAATAGATGAAAATTAAATAATTCAAAGGATATCCTTAAATAACATATTAGATTCGAATTGCATGCTCAATCCCATTCATTACATCAACATATGGAGTAGAGAATTCATTAACACCAACCTTGTCAAATCAATATATTTTTATATTAAAGGGACACTGAGCTAAAATTATTAATGTTGTCATTCAGATAGAGCATGCAATATTAAGCAACATTTAAATATAATACTATAATCATATGTGAAATATTCTATTGCTAAATGTATTTTAAAATCAAGAATGTACGTTTATCTGCAGCTCAATTTTGGTTGACCAACCTGGGTTTTTATTGATGATTGGTGGATACCTTCAACAAACAATATTTATTGAATCCAATATTGCTTATCTGCCTTTAAGATTAAAATGTAGCAACATTCAAATTATAATAGGAGTCAATGTTAAATCATTTGGAACAGTTTGAACAGTGAAATCAATGATTGAAATAAATCATGTCAGTGTCCCTTTAATAAACAATAGATTCATTAATCCTTCCATTCTTTGGATTAGACAATATTGATATATAATTCACATATTCACTGTTGGAGTTACTTTCTAGATATAAGCATACTCTAACAGCACCATGATTACATATTTGTACTAATCAATTTGGTTTGGTATTGTGATCAATATGTGTTGTGTCCTAAACAAGATTACTGTACATTGCACAAATGGCTCGATGTGCCACATGTCTTTGTTTATATTTGTCAACAGCTGTTATTCAAAATGTGGTTTGTGTGTATTCTTTGAAGAACATTGATCAATGGGTATATTTAGATATGCAATAGCATTGTATGAGATGAGTTTGATATCTAATATAGTCAGAAATTAAACATATGTTCAATACATCATTTTTTACAGAATCCCCTTGATTCAATCAAGCATTTTATTTTATAATGACTGCTCTATTCTTCACATTTTAAAGTTGATTATTCTTATAAATCGATACAGATGTGATTTAGTGCTATCCCAAATGTGTTCACTAATATATATCTATATCATTCATAGAGAGAGTTGGTGTGGGGAGCCCAGAGGAATCCAGCACTGACACAGAGCCGCCTTTGCGGTCTTCTGGTAAGTCCATTGACTCATTTATATGTCATTGAAGGTGTATTGGTAATCAATATTATGAGCATGATTCTGATGAAGCATAACATTTGAAACAAACATATAATTGACTCCTCTTATTATATATTAATTTTATTTGAATATTGAAAGATTAAGAATTAAAACTTTCTTAGTCTACACCTTTATTATTCAGAAGATGTATAGCATATGTTTGTTTCCAGGTTCATTTTTGACAACAATCATCAAGTGATACACACATGAGAAATCTTAAATGTTCAATGTACTATTCTTTTATGATTTTAAAATTAATACAAACAATAAATAGAAAATCTGAATCATTGATAATAACAAATATAATGTCATTTGTATGCTCCATCAAAATGATGTAAATCATAACTTTGGGTGTGTATATCTTTAATGCAACATTGATGTGTGTCTTTGAGCAACAGTAACATATGTTATAATATCTGATCTTAACGTGTACACAACATGTTATGTTTTACAGAGATTGATTTAACATGTGGGACGGAGGAGGAAGAGACTCCCTTGGAGTCTGATGGTATGTGAAATATATCTAACATGTATCCAACATGTTTTTTTATTGGAAATCATTTTATTGAAGACATTCAAAGTCTACAGCTTTTGCACTTTAAAAAGGAATATTATTTGTCTGTTCAAATACACTACTGCCCCCTTTATATATCAGGCAGCATGAAGATATGCTTGGATTTGTTTAAATATTTGGATTTGAAATTCATGCCATCATGATGTCACATGCATATTCTAGGCCAAACCACAATAATAATTTTAGAATTGTACAGACAGTCATTGATATTCATCTGAGTGCCTATATGCATACCATATCCTCATGTCATCATTGTTTAGAAATTCAAACACACTTCTAAGTATATTGCAAACATAATCAAGTTGAAATGCGTTAATTTGATTTCATGATGTATGAGATGTTAATATATTTATTATATTTATTTCAGATGGATCCTCTGCTTCTGGTCATCATTGTTCCTCCCCTGCCCAGTCCCCTGCCCAGTCCCCTGCCCAGCCCCCTGCCCAGTCCCCTGCCCAGTCCCCTGCCCAGCCCCCTTCCCAGTCCCCTGCCCAGCCCCCTGCCCAGTCCCCTGCCCAGTCCCCTGCCCAGCCCCCTGCCCAGTCCCCTTCCCCTCCCGGCCCTTCCCATTTGTCCTATCGTATCCCTCCCAAAAAACGCCCCTTCGTCCCCCTTTGCCGCTCTCCCCGTCTTTTGGCCCGTACAGCTACCCCAGCTGCCCAGCCCCCAACTCACCACTCCCCAGCTGTACGGGCTACCCCAGAGCAGCAGCCCATCCCTCCCCAACCCAATCCCATCCCTCCCCCCTGTCTCAACCTTCATTGTCCTGGGTGTCGGATTGTCCTTCCCAGGCACAGCTGTAAGTATCATTCAAAATCAACATTATAAGATACTTAAAGGTACACTGAATGAAAATTTTTCAATTGTGATTCAAATAGAGCATGCAATGTTAATCAAATTTATAATTTACTACTCTTATCAATTATTCTTCATTCTCTTGCTATCTTTATTGAAACAAAGAAATGCCTATATTTAGTTTTTATTTTAAAAAAATATGGACATCATTTCTTTATTGTTGGATGGATGTATCCATCAATCAGCAGGGACAACCAAAGTTGATAAACAAAAATGGCCTGCCCTATAAACTTACATTCTTGCATTTAAAATATAGCTCGAGAATTCAAACATTTAAAGAATACGAGTAAATTAATAATTCTTTTTAATGTCATGCTCTATCTGAATCAGTAACTAAAAAATTTAGGTTTACTGTCCCTTTAATTTGATATCACTACATATACCAATCACCACTATTTAGATCCAAATATTTATGTCCAAATGATCATACATTATCTTTTGTATAACCCAGTGGGAATGTAATTTCTTCTGGTTGCTATGTTTACACAGCTTGTCCTCAACGCCAAAATGTTTAAGGATAGGTGTGTCTACCACAGTATAACTAAAATCTTAAAATTGCTAATATAAGTACAATGTAAATCCTTTAACAAGATTTAAGACACTCAAGATGTAAAAGTGGATCATCAAAAACCAACTAAAGGGGACAACATGTTGGATTAAAATGTCCATTTAATGGTTTAGGTCTGTCTGAATAACATATTTCATGTGTAAATAATCAATGTCAACAAATTAATTTAAAAAATTATTTGTCTTTATGATAACAATGTATATTTGCTTTTTATTTTGTCTGTTGTGTAATTATCATTAATATTTTATTTATTCTTTATTTTAGGCTGTGACTCAACATGGCTCACGCTCGAAGCTCTAGCACGCATAGAGCAGGCCGTGTTGAGGAACGCAGCTGTCCTGAGAGGGATGGCCGACACCATGCAGGCCCAGCTACAGGTTCAGCATATGAATCTCCGTCAGATGAGGCGGTGGAACTCAATGCTTGAATCTGTAGCTGGACATGCACAGGACGATGAAGGGGATGACCAGTAAGTGGAGGATCTGGAGATGCTCCAAGGGCGCAGATAAGAATCCTCCGTCCACATGTAGATGTTTGTTTTTATGGTTGCCATTTGGCCTTTTTTTCTTATTATTGTTGTGCCTGTTGCACTCTTTTACCTTGTCATATGGCTCAAATGGGGCTATGCTGGCCCTTGGCAACTCTCTTCATGGACTGTGATGCACTCTTTTACCTTGTCATATGGCTCAAATGGGGCTATGCTGGCCCTTGGCAACTCTCTTCATGGACTGTGATGCACTCTGTTACCTTGTCATATGGCTCAAATGGGGCTATGCTGGCCCTTGGCAACTCTCTTCATGGACTGTGATGCACTCTGTTACCTTGTCATATGGCTCAAATGGGGCTATGCTGGCCCTTGGGAACTCTCTTAATGGACTGTGATGCACTCTCTTACCTTGTCATATTGCTCAAATGGGGCTATGCTGGCCCTTGGCAACTCTCTTCATGGACTGTGATGCACTCTCTTACCTTGTCATATGGCTCAAATGGGGCTATGCTGGCCCTTGGCAACTCTCTTCATGGACTGTGATGCACTCTCTTACCTTGTCATATGGCTCAAATGGGGCTATGCTGGCCCTTGGCAACTCTCTTCATGGACTGTGATGCACTCTGTTACCTTGTCATATGGCTCAAATGGGGCTATGCTGGCCCTTGGCAACTCTCTTCATGGACTGTGATGCACTCTGTTACCTTGTCATATGGCTCAAATGGGGCTATGCTGGCCCTTGGCAACTCTCTTCATGGACTGTGATGCACTCTGTTACCTTGTCATATGGCTCAAATGGGGCTATGCTGGCCCTTGGCAACTCTCTTCATGGACTGTGATGCACTCTGTTACCTTGTCATATGGCTCAAATGGGGCTATGCTGGCCCTTGGCAACTCTCTTCATGGACTGTGATGCACTCTCTTACCTTGTCATATGGCTCAAATGGGGCTATGCTGGCCCTTGGCAACTCTCTTCATGGACTGTGATGCACTCTCTTACCTTGTCATATGGCTCAAATGGGGCTATGCTGGCCCTTGGCAACTCTCTTCATGGACTGTGATGCACTCTTTTACCTTGTCATATGGCTCAAATGGGGCTATGCTGGCCCTTGGCAACTCTCTTCATGGACTGTGATGCACTCTCTTACCTTGTCATATGGCTCAAATGGGGCTATGCTGGCCCTTGGCAACTCTCTTCATGGACTGTGATGCACTCTCTTACCTTGTCATATGGCTCAAATGGGGCTATGCTGGCCCTTGGCAACTCTCTTCATGGACTGTGATGCACTCTTTTACCTTGTCATATGGCTTAAATGGGGCTATGCTGGCCCTTGGCAACTCTCTTCATGGACTGTGATGCACTCTGTTACCTTGTCATATGGCTCCAATGGGGCTATGCTGGCCCTTGGCAACTCTCTTCATGGACTGTGATGCACTCTCTTACCTTGTCATATGGCTCAAATGGGGCTATGCTGGCCCTTGGCAACTCTCTTCATGGACTGTGATGCACTCTCTTACTTTGTCATATGGCTCCAATTTTCCTGATATTTACATGATTATTTATAAACGTTGTTGATGTTTTCTGACATACTAATAAAAGACATGTCATTGCACGATTCTTTGTCCTCCTTATTCATGTCATTGATTGAAATCTCTAGTTTATCTGGTTGATCCTTAAAGGGACCTTACCAAAAATAATGGTGTTTCCTGAATCATATATGTAATACAATTGTAAATTACTTTAAGATTAACATCTCCAATGTCATTTTATTATTTGTCTTTATATCTTTTTCGAAAAGCTTTATCATTGCATGATTATGATTAGCATAGTAATTGTTTATATATGTATATATAGATAGTTATTTGTGTATATATATGTATATTTCAAATTTCACATCCATGTGTGTATTTATAAACTCTGCATGAATTGATGCACCTTTAACAAATGATCTGAGGATTGATACAATGATATAATCCCTGTAACGTGTTCATGTTATTGAATTAGTATTGTCTCTGTGTATCCTCTTTTTATAAATAAAAATCATGTCCCTTTAAGTGATGGTGAGCACAATTGTTAATGAATGTATTTCCATTTCTAAAGCGTTTTTGTCCTTTTTACATGAACAAGGACATATAATCTTATTAATACACAATCTTATTGTAATGTTGACAGCACATGTATTTCATTTTCAATTCTATCTTATTGTAAAAGTGTAACCAAATCAATCTCTGTGTGTAATGCGCATATTTTAGATGAGGAATATTTTTCCCCAAATATTTTAAAAAAATACCATATTTCAACTTGAATAAATGACACGTTTGATCAATACATGTGTCATTATTGTTATTCCAAAACTATCTAAACATATCTTAAAACATCAATGGCATATGTATTTCTCATGTGTATCTTTTAAATGTTAAAGATATACACCATAGCTATAGTTAAAGGGACAGTCAAGTCCGAAAAGATGATTCATGATTTCGTGACATTCCTAGATAGCAATCTACACACATACTAGTTACTAAAATATAAATACGTTTCTTATTGATATGCCAAGCTGTCAACTGAGTCCTTGTATTGGCTGCGGTTTTTCAGCGATCTCGGATGCGCCATGTTGCTTAAGACGTCACCTGCCAGGCTGTCCAATGATTCCTTGTATTGAGTGACGTTTTTACGCGATCAAGGATGCGCCTTTTTTTGGTTTGCGTTCTTACGCGATCAAGGATGCGCCTTTTTTTGGTTTGCGTTCTTACGCGATCAAGGATGCGCCTTTTTTTGGTTTGCGTTCTTATGCGATCAAGGATGCGCCTTTTTTGGTTAAAAAAACGTCTGATTGTATTACGTATTCCCGCAATATTTGTTTGTGCACGTTAAACACGTTTGTGAATGAGAAGACAGGTTTAAAAACATGGCGAATATGGATTTTTTGCATCATGTTACATTGTTGACCCATAGCTGATAAAGACCACCACATTCTCTTTTGCTGGATGTCTGGTTGAATAAACGAACGAAAGCCAAATGTTTTCATGCATAAGATATTTCGAGGCAAGTGCAAATCTCTATAGTCCATGTTGTTTAATATGTTTGTCAACAATATGTTCCTTTTTATGAAAAATGACTGTTGTGTTTAATGTTAAAGATATCTAATTCATAAATATGCGCTATTGTGTTAGAATCAAGTAATCAATATGCATTTATCTTTATCATATGCTAAATATATGATGCCGACTTCTTCTAAATGTAATTTCATCGTATATTTTATTAAAGGTTCATTAGACACTCACATTATAAATCAAAATATTTTATTTGGTCTCTAGTTAGATAGTCCATTGTTTTCAAAATACACGTCTCATTTTGCTTCTGTTCAAATAAAATGTAAGTAATTTTCAGACTCCTCGCCAAGCCTCAAAGTTTCATGTGAGTACCATCTCCAGCTTTCTCCTGTTTGTGTAAAGGGTCTTTTCATATGTTAATGATGGGGTATTGTCTTGTTTTACGGTTGTAATGGGGGTTCATCTATATTTTCAAGAGAGCTAACCCGATTTTCTTTGAAAGTGTTTAAAGCTTTGTAATATTGATATCAGTATATGTTAATCTTGTTGTTTCTAGTAGTGTCTATTATATACAGTTCTGTTAAAAATATAGTATACTGTCCCTTTAATGCAAATGTTGATTTTTGTATCATGTATGAGTTCCACATTGGTTAATCTCCAAATATATTATTGTTAGCATATTTTCACCCCCCACTCCTAAAAGGACTTTAAACCATATTCATTGTTAAAACAAATGCCTTTATAAAAATAAATTAACACAATAATGTCTCTTTAAGAAAATAGACTTTATTTAACACGTCAATATAAATCTTTTTCAATATTTATTGTTTGAACAAGTACATGTAGATATACCAACAATCTGCAAATATATGTTAGCATATGTAATTTTGTTAAAGGGACAGTTTATAAAACAAATCATGTTTTGCATTATTATAAAAGTCAATTTTGTAATTTCAATGATATCAAAGGTTTCTCACCAATTAATCATTTGTCTGTGTTTATTTTAATTTGCTAGCTAAACCTATGAGGTTCGTGTGCTCATTTCTTAGAGCTTGAAGAGTGCATGTAATCATTATGCAATTTGACCACTAGAGGGCATTTGGATAGCATTTGTATATCTAAAACCTTGTGCTCATACAGCATATTATTTACCATGTATTGATCATTGATGTCTAAAATGTTGTTATGTCAGAACAACAAATAAGTGGTCATTTTTCATAGTCATAGATACAAGGGTAAGCACATAAGTCACACTTATTTCTCCATGTTTTGTTGTTTCCAACTTGATAATGCGTAATACAGTATTTTCTTTGTAATCAATAATTTTTTTACTGTCCCTTTAAGCTGTGTTATTGGCATTCAAAAAGTAATATGCCATCATGGATAATTGTAATGGTAATTTTGTTTGCGATTCGGGAAACAGTTTGGACATCACATCACAGAAACCAATCAATATCATGAACAAGGATAGGTATGTGATGTGGTTTTCACACACTTATAACCCACACTCTGCGAACAATCTGCCTCCATGGACCCGGTTCCATAGAAGTCGATTATATACAGAGTGTGGTCCACAAGTGTATGAAAACCACATCATTACATACCTATCCATTACACATTAAATAAAAATAACATTAAACATGAAAACAAATACTTACTTCCTCTTCCTTCCCCTCTTCCCACGGGGCTGAGGCTCTGGGAGGGTCAACTGCTGACTCCGACGAGTTCTCATTGGATATGTTATGGGAAGAGTGGAAGGAAGAGTACTGGGACGACCAAGGTGAGGAGGAGGAGATTGCCCGGCAGGAGGAGATGGCCCGGCAGGAGAAGATGGCCCGGCAGGAGAAGATGGCCTGGCAGGAGAAGATGGCCCCCTCCCTCTCCTCCCCCCTCTACCTCTCCCCTGCCTGCCCTCCATCTCTTCCCTAAACTAAACCCCAACTAAGCAAACCAAAAGTGAGTGTGATCAAATGAAAGGGGGTCAAAATAAAGAACTAAAAAGTCCAAAAAAAGTGCTGAAAGTGTGAAAGGGATATAAATAAAAGAGGGTAAGGAGTATTTAAATGAACAAAATGAAGAAGAAGACAAAAAGGAGGATATGTAAACTAAATGTAACTAGGGGATGGGTATGGTATGGGGTATGGGATAAGAGTAAATGGGATTACAGGGAATGGGACTACAGGGAATGGGGTATGGAGTGTAGTATGAGAGGGTATGGGGTATGGAGTGTATGTAGTGTTATTGATAAGTGTATGTATGTATTGAATGTGTTTGGGTGTAAATGTGTTAAGTGTACAGAAAAAGCACTCGCTCGCTAACTCACACTACTACTAATTCTCACTAACTCACACTACTACTAATTCTCACTAACTCACACTACCACTAACTCTCACTAACTCCCACTAACTGACTCTATCACACTACCACTAACTCTCACTAACTCCCACTACCACTAACTGACTCTCTCCCACTACCACTAACTCCCACTCACTCACTCACGATAACACTAACAACTGACTCTCTCACACTAACACTAACTCACTCACAATAATGCACAAACTCTCTAATCTTAAACCTCCAATCTCCAAAGACCCACCAGCAACACAGTCAAAGAAGCCATGCTTGTGTGGTGCTTATATACCCTGTGTAAATGTTTAATGATGTACCTATTTGCGTTGTAAATTGTGTTCAGGTGTGCATTATTAGCAATTAGTATTGGTGCAATGTGTATTAGGTGTGTGAATTTGCGCATGCTCATTTTGAGTTAGTATTTGTGGAATGTGTAGAATGCGATAATGTCATAGTGGTCGTTTTCTATAACATTGACCAATAGTATTATGTTTAACTGTGAATTTGCGATGGTGTGGTATTAGTGAAGTGTTGTATATGTATGTTTGTCCTAATATATAGTGATATTGAATGCGATTATTTTGCTAGTGTATGTTTTTTTTTTTTTTTTTCTTGTTGTTATTTTGCGTATTTCCGCATCTTAAAGTATATGCGTATTCCGTGTATTTTATTTAAATAAAATTCCCCCCGCTTGTGAATGTGTAATGCTTGTGTGCTTTGTTTATTGATTGTTGTTGTGACATTTGCGGCGTGTTATTGTTGTGCATGATGTGGTATGCGTCATATGACCGAGCTGTGCGTATTTCTCGCGAGATCGAGTGTTAGGTGAAAAAAGCTTGTTTGTTTGCTTTTCCATTGATCTCTATGGGAGACTGTCTAACGCGGGCAGGATTCCGCGTGTGCAATACACGCGTTAGGAGTATCGGTAGAAGGTTTTTTTTAACTCTAAATACCGGAGTCAAACAATGCCGTGCGTTAGACATAAACCACGTGTAGCGTTAACAACCCATCTACCGCCAAACTCCAAATCTAGCCGATAGATCAATAGATGCAATATACATTTGATAGATACGAATTACATCGATCAATAGATGCAATATACATTTGATAGATACGAATGTTATCGAATCAAAGATGCAATATACATTTGATAGATACGAATTACATCAACCAAAATTTGTAATATACATTTTATAGATACGAATTACATCAACCAAAATATGTAATATACATTTTATAGATACGAATTACATCGATCAATAGATGCAATCTACATTTGATATATATACGTTTGATAGTTCGATCGATTTGATAGATAAATAAATAGATTTGAAATATATATAAATTCCCTGACAGAGTATAACAATAAGACATGCGGTCTGTGACCCGTGGTGTGTTAAGTAGTACTATTCTTAGCAGTTTACTACAACCTCTTACTCCCCCTATTGGGGGAGGTCTATATGGCATTCATTTTTGGAACTGGGAGATGGAAGAAGATGATTGGTCTGTCCTACTACTTCAAATTTGTCCAAAACACAAGTGTCTGTCTCAAAACAGTCCGGACAGAAGATAGATAGATAGATAGATAGGATAGATAGATATACATAGATTGATGGTTAGATAGAATCGATAGAAGAGAAATAGATAGATTTGTTAGATATATAATTACCCAGACAAAGTATAATAATTAAACATGCGGTCTTGGACCCATGGTAACTAGGTTGTGTTAAGTAGTACTATTCTTAGCACTTTCAGCCCTGTAACTCCCCCTATTGGTGGAGGTCTATATGGCGTGTATGATTACCCTGACAAAGTATAACAACAAGACACGCGGTCTGCGACCCATGGTAATTCGGTTGTGTTAAGTAAAACTTTTTTTTAATCCCTCTTACCCCCCTTTCGGTGGAGTTCTATATGGCCTGCATGATTACCCTGACAAAGTATAACAAGAAAACATCTGGTCTGAGACCCATGGTAACTAGGTTGTGTTAAGTAGTACTATTCTTAGAACTGTAATCCGTGTTACTCCCCCTATCTGGGGAGGTCTATATGGCCTGCATGATTACCCTGACAAAGTATAACAACAAGACACACGGTGTTGGACCCATGGTAACTAGCTATTACCCTGACATAGTATAACAACAAGACACACGTTGTTGGACCCATGGTAACTAGCTTGTTTTAAATAGTACTTTTCTTAGCACTTTAATCCCTGTTACCCCCCCCCCCCTATCGGGGGAGGTCTATATGGCCTCCCTGATTACCCTGACAAAATATAATAATAAGACATGCGGTCTGGGACCCATGTTAACTAGGTTGTGTTTTAAGTAGTACTATTCTTAGCACTTTAATCCCTGTTACCCCCCTATCGGGGGAGGTCTATATGGCCTTCCTGATTACCCATACAAAATATAATAATAAGACATCTGCTCTGGGTCTGTGTCCCATGGTAACTAGTTTGTGTTAAGTAGTACTGTTCTTAGCATTTTAATATCTGTTACTCACCCTGTCGGGGGAGGTCTATATGGCCTGCACGATTACCCTAACAAAATATAATAACAACACATGCGTTCTGTGACCCATGGTAACTATGTTGTGTTAAATAGTAATGCACTTAGCATTTTAATACCTGTTACTCACCCTATCGGTGGAGGTCTATATGGCCTGCATGATTACCCTTACAAAATATAATAACAAGACATGCGGTCTGTGACCCATGGTAACTAGGTTGTGTTAAGTAGTACTCTTCTTAGCATTTTAATACCTGTTACTCACCCTATCGGGGGAGGTCTATATGGCCTGCATGATTAACCTAACAAAATATAATAACAACACATGCGTTCTGGGACCCATGGTAAGCAGGTTGTGTTAAGTAGTACTGTTCTTAGCAGTTTAATACCTGTCACAACACCGAATGGTGGCAGGTCTATATGGCCTTCATGATTAGCCGCACCCAAACCCAAAAAAAAGCCAAGCGGTCTTGGACTAACACCAATGGTTAACTCAGTTGTTTCAAGTTGTACTATTCTTAGCACTTTCATCTCATCCCGGATATTTCCAGGCCTCTCGGGGGTGGTCTACATGGCCATCACGATAAGCCTACCAAAATACTACAATCCAACCTGTGCTCTGTCTTGATGGGCCCTTAATTGGCTGTATTTTGGTAGTTCTGTTCTTATTATTTTAATAGCTGATACAACACCAAATGGTGGCAGGTCTATATGGCCTGCATGATTAGCCGCACACAAACCAAAAAAAAGCCAAGCGGTCTTGGACTAACACCCATGGCTAACTCGGTTGTTTCAAGTTGTACTATTCTTAGCACTTTCATCTCATCCCGGTTATTTCCAGGCCTCTCTGGGGTGGTCTACATGGCCATCACGATAAGCCTACCAAAATACTACAATCCAACCTGGGCTCCGTCTTGATAGGCCCTTAATTGGCTGTATTTTGGTAATTCTGTTCTTATTAGTTTAATAGCTGATACAACACCGAATGGTGGCAGGTCTATATGGCCTGCATGATTAGCCGCACACAAACCAAAAAAAAGCCAAGCGGTCTTGGACTAACACCCATGGCTAACTCGGTTGTATCAAGTTGTACTTTTCTTAGCACTTTTATCTCATCCCGGTTATTTCCAGGCCTCTCGGGGGTGGTCTACATGGCCATCACGATAAGCCTACCAGAATACTACAATCCAACCTGGGCTCCGTATTGATAGGCCCTTAATTGGCTGTATTTTGGTAGTTCTGTTCTTATTAGTTTAATAGCTGATACAACACTGAATGGTGGCAGGTCTATATGGCCTGCATGATTAGCTGCACACAAACCAAAAAAAAGCCAAGCGGTCTTGGACTAACACCCATGGCTAACTCGGTTGTTTCAAGTTGTACTTTTCTTAGCACTTTTATCTCATCCCGGTTATTTCCAGGCCTCTCGGGGGTGGTCTACATGGCCATCACGATAAGCCTACCAAAATACTACAATCCAACCTGGGCTCCGTATTGATAGGCCCTTAATTGGCTGTATTTTGGTAGTTCTGTTCTTATTAGTTTAATAGCTGATACAACACCGAATGGTGGCAGGTCTATATGGCCTGCATGATTAGCCGCACACAAACCAAAAAAAAGCCAAGCGGTCCTGGACTAACACCCATGGCTAACTCGGTTGTTTCAAGTTGTACTATTCTTAGCACTTTTATCTCATCCCGGTTATTTCCAGGCCTCTCGGGGGTGGTCTACATGGCCATCATGATTACCCTCACCAAAATATAACAACAAGACCTGCTGTCAGGGAACCATGGTAAGATTACTTCCTTTCGCCAAATCGAGTATAACAGTTGCAGGCAGAGGTTCTGACCCTGCATTATGGCTGCACCTCTCCCTAAAAGAGGCAATCGTTACAGAGTCTGTGGGCATGTATGCAAAGCGCTGGCCTGCCTAAAAGGAGCATCAAGGCATTACAGGTCATTCTCCATCAGCCGTTTTTTACGATGGCCCACGACCCTCAACAGCCACAACAGAATGAAACACCACATATGCCATCCTTTTGAACAATACAAGTACAGGTATGGCATTGATTTTAGTTACACGGAGATATTTTTTAGGAACCGTGAAATTTAAAAAAAAAAACATGCTTGGACACCCAGTACAGTACAGTTCGTTCTCCTTCGGCCTTTTTAGAAGAGGGTCCCGGACCCTCAACAAAAACAACAGCCGGAAAGAGGACATATTGCATCCTTTTGAACAATAGAGTACAGGTACAGCATTGATTTCAGAAACACAGAGATAATTTTTAGGAAACGTGAAATAGAAAAAAACATTGATTGGACAGGACACCCAGTACACTTCTTTCTCCTTAGGCCTTTTTATAAGAGGGTCCAGGACCCTCAACAGAAACAACAGCAGGAAAGAGGACAGATGGCATCCTTTTGAAAAACAGATTACAGGTAAGGCATTGATTCTACAAACCCGTAGATAATTTTTAGGAAACGTGAAATAGAAAAAAACATTTATTGAACTGGACACCCAGTACACTTCTTTCTCCTTAGGCCTTTTTATAATAGAGTCCCGGACCCTCAACAGAAAGAACAGCAGGAAAGAGGACAGATGGCATCCTTTTGAAAAATAGATTACAGGTAAGGCATTGATTGTACAAACCCGTAGATAATTTTTAGGAGACGGGAAATAGAAAAAAACATTGATTGGACTGGACACCCAGTACACTTCTTTATCCTTAGGCCTTTTTATAAGAGGGTCCAGGACCCTCAACAGAAACAACAGCATGAAAGAGGACAGATGGCATCATTTTGAAAAATAGATTACAGGTAAGGCATTGATTGTACAAACCCGTAGATAATTTCTAGGAGATGGGAAATAGAAAAAAACATTGATTGGACTGGACACCCAGTACACTTCTTTCTCCTTAGGCCTTTTTATAAGAGGATCCAGGACCCTCAACAGAAACAACAGCAGCAGCAGGAAAGAGGACAGATGGCATCCTTTTGAACAATACATTACAGGTAAGGCATTGATTTTATAATCCCTGAGATAAATTGTTGCAACCGGTAAATAGAACCCAAAAAATGATTGGACACCCAGTAAACTTCTTTCTCCTTAGGCCTTTTTATAAGAGGCTCCAGGACCCTCAACAGAAACAACAGCAGCAGGAAAGAGGACATATGGCATCCTTTTGAACAATACATTACAGGTAAGGCATTGATTTTATAAAGCCAGATAAAAATTTTGTCAACTGGGCAATCGAAAAAAACATTGATTGGACACCCAGTACACTTCTTTATCCTTAGGCCTTTATATAAGAGGCTCCAGGACCCTCAACAGAAACAACAGCAGCAGGAAAGAGGACATATGGCATCCTTTTGAACAATACATTACAGGTAAGGAATTGATTTTATAAACCCAGAGATAATTGTTGGCAACTGGGCAATCGAAAAAAACATTGATTGGACCCCCTTTACACTTCTTTATCCTTAGGCCTTTTTATAAGAGGCTCCAGGACCCTCAACAGAAACAACAGCAGCAGGAAAGAGGACATATGGCATCCTTCTGAACTATACATTACAGGTAAGGCATTGTTAGAAAAAACATTGATTGGACTGGACACCCAGTACACTTCTTTCTCCTTAGGCCTTTTTATAAGAGGCTCCAGGACCCTCAACAGAAACAACAGCAGCAGGAAAGAGGACATATGGCATCCTTTTGAACAATAGATTACAGGTAAGGTATTGATTTTATAAACCCTGAGATAAATTGTTGCAACCGGTAAATTGAACCCAAAAAATGATTGGACACCCAGTACACTTCTTTATCCTTATGCCTTTTTATAAGAGGGTCCCAGAACCTCAACAAAAACAACAGCAGGCAGCGGAGCATAGGAGTACAAGGGAGTGGGACAATAATAATGTGAAGGGGAAGATTGAGGAGTTGGGGCATTTTGATTTGGTTATCGGGGGAAGTCCTTGCAATTACCTTGCTCTGGTGAATCCATATCGCAAAGGTCTTTTTGAAGGCACTGGTTGTCTATTTTTTGACTTTCAGCATTTGGTACATGAAGCGCGACTTAAGGCTGGTGAGAACCGACCTTTCTTCTGGCTGTTTTAAAATGTTGTGGCTATGGACAAACATGTGAAGAGGGCCATCTGCCATATTCTGCACGCAAGCCCTGTGATGATTGACGCTAAACATGTGTCACCTGCAAGCAGAGCTCGTTACTTCTGGGGAAATCTTCCTGGTATGGACAGGCCACTGGTTTCCACAGCAAATCATAAACTGGAACTACCAGATTGTCTTGAGTATGGTCGGAAACCAAAGTTTAGTAAAGTCTGTACTATCACCACGCAACTGAACTCCTTGAAGCAAGGGAAATGCCAGCAGTTTCCTGTGCTTATGGGTGACAAGGAGGACGTCCTGTGGTGCACAGAGATGGAGAGGATTTTTGTTTCCCCTGTACACTACAAAGATGTCTCCAATGTTGGAACATCACCCGAAACACAAGACAGTGACTCTTGGGAAGTTCCTGGAGTGTTCCGGTCATTAGCCATCTCTTTGCGCCCCTAAAAGAATACTTTATTAGTGTTTAACCCCTTCACTTCTAAGCATAACCGCTGTGTGAAGCAGATTTTTTTTTTTTTTAAGGCTGCTGCTTATAGATCTAACCCCTATTGTAAATCATGCTTCAGTTAGTAACTCCAGTTAAATTATATCTTTTTTTTTTTTTTTTTTAAATTAAGCTCATCAGATTCAAAACATACCATTATTGTATTCATATCACACGACATGTCAAAAGGCTGCATTGAAAATGGCCGTGTGCAAAGTCATAATCTTAGTGAACCTATAACCGCATTATAACTTTAAATGTTCTAAAATAATCAAAAATACTGATACAAGGAAAAAAAAAAAAAAAAGGAAAGAGGACATATGGCATCCTTTTGAACAATCGAGTACAGATGAGGTAAGGCATTGATTTTAGAAACACAGAGACAATTTTTAGTAAACGGGAAATAGAAAAAAACATTGATTGGACACCCAGTACACTTCTTTCTCCTTCGGCCTTTTTATAAGAGGGTCCAGGACCCTAAAAAAAACACCAGCAGGAAAGAGGACATATGGCATCCTTTTGAACAATAGAGTACAGGTACAGCATTGATTTTAGAAACCCAGAGATAATTTTTGGCAACTGGGAAATAGAAAAAAACATTGATTGGACACCCAGTACACTTCTTTCTCCTTCGGCATTTTTATAAGAGGGTCCAGGACCCTCAAAAAAACACCAGCAGGAAAGAGGACATATGGCATCCTTTTGAACAATAGAGTACAGGTACAGCATTGATTTTAGAAACCCAGAGATAATTTTTGGCAACTGGGAAATAGAAAAAAACATTGATTGGACACCCAGTACACTTCTTTCTCCTTAGGCCTTTTTATAAGAGGGTCCAGGACCCTCAAACAAAACACCAGCAGGAAAGAGGACATATGGCATCCTTTTGAACAATAGAGTACAGGTACAGCATTGATTTTAGAAACCCAGAGATCATTTTTGGCAACTGGGAAATAGAAAAAAACATTGATTGGACACCCAGTACACTTCTTTCTCCTTAGGCCTTTTTAGAAGAGGGTCCAGGACCCTAAAAAAAAACACCAGCAGGAAAGAGGACATATGGCATCCTTTTGAACAATAGAGTACAGGTACAGCATTGATTTTAGAAACCCAGAGATAATTTTTGGCAACTGGGAAATAGAAAAAAACATTGATTGGACACCCAGTACACTTCTTTCTCCTTCGGCCTTTTTATAAGAGGGTCCAGGACCCTAAAAAAAACACCAGCAGGAAAGAGGACATATGGCATCCTTTTGAACAATAGAGTACAGGTACAGCATTGATTTTAGAAACCCAGAGATAATTTTTGGCAACTGGGAAATAGAAAAAAACATTGATTGGACGCCCAGTACACTTCTTTCTCCTTAGGCCTTTTTATAAGAGGGTCCAGGACCCTCAAACAAAACACCAGCAGGAAAGAGGACATATGGCATCCTTTTGAACAATAGAGTACAGGTACAGCATTGATTTTAGAAACCCAGAGATAATTTTTGGCAACTGGGAAATAGAAAAAAACATTGATTGGACACCCAGTACACTTCTTTCTCCTTAGGCCTTTTTAGAAGAGGGTCCAGGACCCTAAAAAAAAACACCAGCAGGAAAGAGGACATATGGCATCCTTTTGAACAATAGAGTACAGGTACAGCATTGATTTTAGAAACCCAGAGATAATTTTTGGCAACTGGGAAATAGAAAAAAACATTGATTGGACACCCAGTACACTTCTTTCTCCTTCGGCCTTTTTATAAGAGGGTCCAGGACCCTAAAAAAAAAACACCAGCAGGAAAGAGGACATATGGCATCCTTTTGAACAATAGAGTACAGGTACAGCATTGATTTTAGAAACCCAGAGATAATTTTTGGCAACTGGGAAATAGAAAAAAACATTGATTGGACACCCAGTACACTTCTTTCTCCTTAGGCCTTTTTATAAGAGGGTCCAGGACCCTCAAACAAAACACCAGCAGGAAAGAGGACATATGGCATCCTTTTGAACAATAGAGTACAGGTACAGCATTGATTTTAGAAACCCAGAGATAATTTTTGGCAACTGGGAAATAGAAAAAAACATTGATTGGACACCCAGTATACTTCTTTCTCCTTCGGCCTTTTTATAAGAGGGTCCAGGACCCTCAAAAAAAACACCAGCAGGAAAGAGGACATATGGCATCCTTTTAAACAATAGAGTACAGGTACAGCATTGATTTTAGAAACCCAGAGATAATTTTTGGCAACTGGGAAATAGAAAAAAACATTGATTGGACACCCAGTACACTTCTTTCTCCTTCGGCATTTTTATAAGAGGGTCCAGGACCCTCAAAAAAAACACCAGCAGGAAAGAGGACATATGGCATCCTTTTAAACAATAGAGTACAGGTACAGCATTGATTTTAGAAACCCAGAGATAATTTTTGGCAACTGGGAAATAGAAAAAAACATTGATTGGACAGCCAGTACACTTCTTTCTCATTCGGCCTTTTTATAAGATGGTCCAGGACCCTCAAAAAAAACACCAGCAGGAAAGAGGACATATGGCATCCTTTTGAACAATAGAGTACAGGTACAGCATTGATTTTAGAAACCCAGAGATAATTTTTGGCAACTGGGAAATAGAAAAAAACATTGATTGGACACCCAGTACACTTCTTTCTCCTTAGGCCTTTTTATAAGAGGGTCCAGGACCCTCAAACAAAACACCAGCATGAAAGAGGACATATGGCATCCTTTTGAACAATAGAGTACAGGTACAGCATTGATTTTAGAAACCCAGAGATAATTTTTGGCAACTGGGAAATAGAAAAAAACATTGATTGGACACCCAGTACACTTCTTTCTCCTTAGGCCTTTTTAGAAGAGGGTCCAGGACCCTCAAACAAAACACCAGCAGGAAAGAGGACATATGGCATCCTTTTGAACAATAGAGTACAGGTACAGCATTGATTTTAGAAACCCAGAGATATTTTTTGGCAACTGGGAAATAGAAAAAAACATTGATTGGACACCCAGTACACTTCTTTATCCTTCGGCCTTTTTATAAGAGGGTCCAGGAGTCAGGACCCTTAAAAAAAAACACCAGCTGGAAAGAGGACATATGGCATCCTTTTGAACAATAGAGTACAGGTACAGCATTGATTTTATAAACCCAGAGATAATTTTTGGCAACTGGGAAATAGAAAAAAACATTGATTGGACACCAAGGACACTTCTTTCTCCTTAGGCCTTTTTAGAAGAGGGTCCAGGACCCTCAAACAAAACACCAGCAGGAAAGAGGACATATGGCATCCTTTTGAACAATAGAGTACAGGTACAGCATTGATTTTAGAAACCCAGAGATAATTATAAGGAAACGGGAAATAGAAAAAAACATTGATTGGACAGGACACCCAGTACACTTCTTTCTCCTTCTGCCTTTTTATAAGAGGCTCCAGGACCCTCATATGAAACAACTGCAGGAAAGAGGACATATGGCATCCTTGTGAACAATAGAGTAAAGGTACAGCATTGATTTTTGAAACCCGGAGATAATTTGTTGCAACCGGAAATTTGAATAAAAAAAAAGATTGGATGGACACCCAGTACACTTCTTTCTCCTTCTGCCTTTTTTATAATAGGGTCCAAGACCCTCAACAGAAACAACAGCAGGAAAGAGGACATATGGCATCCTTTTGAACAATAGAGTACAGGTAAAGCATTGATTTTAGAAACCCGGAGATAATTTGTTGCAACCGGGAAATTGAACCAAAAAAATGATTGGACATCCAGGACACTTCTTTCTACTTCAGCCTTTTTATAAGAGGGTCCATGACCCTCATATGAAACAACAGCAGTAAAGACGACATATGGCATCCTTTTTAACAATAGAGTACAGGTACGTCATTGATTTTAGAACCACATAGAAAATGTTTTGTAAACGTGAAATTGCCCAAAAAACCATGCTTGGACACCCAGTACAGGTCGTTCTCCTTCAGCATTTTTATAAGAGGGTCCAGCACCCTCAACAGAAACAACTGCAGGAAACACCACATATGCCATCCTTTTACACAATCGAGTACAGGTATGGCATCCATTTTAGAAAACCCGGAGATAATTGAGAGGAACCGGCAACATTTTTCAAAAAATGTGCTTGGACACCCATTACAGGTCGTTCTCCTTCAGCCTTTTTATACCATGGGTCACGACCCGCAACAGGCACAACAGCATGAAACACCACATATGCCACCCTTTGGCACAATAGAGTACAGGTATGGCATAGATGGAACCCGGAGATAATTTAGAGCAACCAAGAGACGGATAAAGATGCTTGGTCGGTCCTCCTCCTACACATTTGGGGCACTGCGCGTGCAATTTAATGGTCCACCAGATATGAGTGGTGTGTTAAGTTGTACTATTCTTAACAGTTTAATCACTGTTATGTGCGTTTTTTTGCTTTGAGTTTTGTAGCCACAGTGCAGCAGCAGAGGCCAGAAAAATTAGGCATGTACAAATGACTTAAACATTTGGGTATTGTTGTAGCCACTGCTGTAGCAGCGGCCAGAAAAATAGATATTTGTAAAACATTTAGAAATTGCCCTAAAAGCTTGTGCCTTGAACACTAGTTGTTGGCGGATAAGTCAAGCAAGTCATCCGGCTTTATAAGAAAAAAAAAAGCCAGCCTGTGTACCAGTTGTAGCCCAAGCCTGCTCATCTCATCATCAGGCCTTTTTTACTCAAATGTATCGCCCAATGTCAGTCCCTTCGGGATCCCTCCCTCATTCATTTTTATAAAAGTGAGATAGTCAAGGCTTTTTTGACCTAGGCGACTTCTCTTCTCAGTGACAAAACCTCCTGCTGCACCTGTCGGTTGAGTCTTTCTCTGAGGCTGGATCCCGAATGGCTCTGGGGATGCATGGGAGTTAAAAAGGTACGCATGTCCTCCATCAACAAGACGTCAGTAAAGCGTCCTGTCCTTGCTGCCGTGGTCATGGGAGGAGGAGGAGGAGGAGGAGGAGGAGGATTACTTTCATCTCTTCCCCTGTTACATTCCCGTTGTGCTGTGACATCACCCTTATACGCTGTGTAAAGCATATTTTTTAATTTATTTTTAAAATGCTCCATCCTTTCCGACTTGCGGGAATTTGGTAACATTTCAGGCACTTTATGCTTATACCGGGGGTCGAGGAGCGTGGACACCCAGTACAGGTCATTCTCCTTCAGCTTTTTTATACGGGGGTCCCTCAACAGGCACGACAGCATGAAAGAACCCATTTGAACAAGGTTGGATGCCAAGCTAATCATGTCCCGTTCCTCGTCCTCACTGATCTCACTGAGGGTATCTTCTTCCCCCCAGCCACGTACAACACCACGGGTACCAGAGAGGTGACAACAACGAGCACCCTGGGATTCCTGTTGTGCTCTGTCTTCCTCCTCCACCTCAAAGCCACATTCCTCCTCTGACTCTTCTTCCTCACAATCCTCTTCCTGCGTTGCCGCAGGTCCAACAAGCGATGCTGATAAGGCTGTTTGTGGGGGTGATGGACACCACAACTCTTCTTCTTCACGCTCATCTACGGCCTGATCCAGCACTCTTCGCAGGGCACGCTCCAGGAAGAAAACAAATGGTATGATGTCGCTGATGGTGCCTTCGGTGCGACTGACAAGGTTTGTCACCTCCTCAAAAGGACGCATGAGCCTACAGGCATTGCGCATGAGCGTCCAGTAATTTGGCAAAAAAAATCCCCAGCTCCCCAGAGGCTGTGCTAGCACCCCGGTCATACAAATACTCATTAACAGCTTTTTCTTGTTGGAGCAGGCGGTCAAAAATTAGGAGTGTTGAATTTCAATGTGTCGGGCTGTCGCAAATCAAGCGCCTCACTGGCAGGTTGTTTCGACGCTGGATATCGGACAAGTGCGCCATGGCCGTGTAGGAATGCCTGAAATGGCCACACACCTTCCTGGCCTGCTTCAGGATGTCCTGTAAGCCTGGGTACTTATGGACAAATCGTTGTACAATTAGATTACACACATGTGCCATGCACGGCACATGTATCAACTTGCCCAATTTCAATGCCGCCACCAAATTACTTCCATTGTCAGAAACAACCTTGCCAATCTCCAGTTGGTGCTGAGTCAGCCACTGATCCACCTGTGCGTTCAGGGCGGTCAGGAGTGCTGGTGCGGTGTGACTCTCCGCTTTCAGGCAAGTCAATCCCAAGACGGCGTGACACTGCCGTACCCGGGATGTGGCATATTACCTGGGGAGCTGGGGGGGTGCCATTGATGTGGAGCAAGACGCAGAAGCAGAAGAGGACTCAGCCGAGGAAGAGGTTATGGAAGAGGTTATGGAAGAGGATGGAGTAGGAGGAGTAGAGGAGGTAGCAGCAGGCCTGCCTGCAAGTCGTGGCGGTGTCACCAACTCTTCTGCAGAGCCGCGCATTCCATGCTTGTCAGACGTCAGCAGGTTTACCCAATGCACAGTGTAGGTGATATACCTGCCCTGACCATGCTTTGCAGACCAGCTATCCGTGGTTATATGGACCCTTGCCCCAACGTTGTGTGCCAGACATGCCATAACTTCCTTTCGAACAACAGAGTACAGGTTTGGGATTGCCTTTTGTGAAAAGAAATTTCTGCCAGGTACCTTCCACTGCGGTGTCCCAATAGATACAAATTTTTTGAAAGCATCAGACTCCACCAGCTTGTATGGTAAAAGCTGGCGGGCTAAGAGTTCAGACAAACCAGCTGTCAGACGCCGGGCAAGGGGGTGACTTTGAGAAATTGGCTTCTTACGCTCAAACATGTCCTTGACAGACAGCTGACTGTGGGCAGATGACCAGGAACTGCTACGTAAGAGAGACTCAGTGGAGGATGGTTGAGAGGGGGCAAGGAGGACAGCACTGGTTGGCTGAAGATGCTGGAGCAGGAGGAGGAGGGCGGCTTTCAGTTTGTGTGCTGCTTCTACTCATGTGTTCTTCCCATCGGCGTTTGTGATGGGAGACCATGTGCCTTCGCAAAGCAGTTGTACCTAGGTGGGTGTTGGACTTTCCACGACTCAGTTTCTTTTGGCACAGGTTGCAAATGGCATCGCTGTTGTCAGCGGCAGACACACAAAAAAATTGCCACACTGCTGAGCTCTGCGATGACGGCATTCTGGTGGTGGCAACAGCATGCGTTGATGGGCGTCGGCATGCTGTCTGGCTGACCCTGGGTGACGATGCATGCTGTCTGACTGTGCCACTAGCTCCTTGCGACGACCTCCCCATGCTTCCAACTCATCTCCTCCTCCTCCTCCTCCTCTCTGTCTCACCATCTGAACTTTCCCCCTCTTCTTCTTCTCTTCTACCAGGCACCCACGTGACATCCACCGACACATCATCATCAACCGCTTCACTTGTATCTGACACATCAAGAAAGGAAGCAGCAGCGGGTACAACATCATCATCATCACACCGTACCTCCATGTCGGTAATGCTGCCTGACTGAGACATATCACTGTTATCTACATCCTCTGTCAATGATGGTTGCGCATCACTCATTTCTTCCAACTGATGTGTCAATAACTCCTGTGACAGATCAAGTGAAGTGGCTGTGGTGCTAATGTTGGTGGTGGCGACAGGCAGGCGAGTGGCACTGGTCACTTGAGACGTGCCCAAAGCACAGCTGGACGTAGATGGTGCATCAAGGTTAGGAGGACTAGCAGCGGAAGCTGTAGAAGATTGGGTGTCCTGTGTTAGCCATTCAACTAGGTCCTCCTCAGAACTTTTCGCGTCCCTCCTGGCACCCGGCGTCTGAACAATGTGCATATTTGTAGGGTCTAAAGGAATCACAGCACCACGACCACGACCACAGAACCTGCGAGGTGGCCTGCCTCTGCCTGTAATTTTTTTTTAAATGGACACTGACAATACTATTACACAAATTATGAGTGGTGGCACTGGGCAAGTGGGCACAGTATACGCTGTGAGACTGACAACAAAAAAAAGACAGATGTTTTAAAAGTCACAAATTGTTAATTTCTTTAAATATTATACGTACTGTGACAACAAATATGATTGTTGGCAATAGTTGGCAAATGGGCCTGTCTGGCACACACGCTGGGAGAAAGGCAACTGCAATTTAATGGCACTAGGAGACTGAAGTCAAAACAGTGCCAGTCAAAAAATTCAATACTGTTACAAGAAATATGATTGGTGACACTAATTGGCTAGTTGGCCCTGGCACACAGGCAGGAGGAAAATGCAATTCAAGGACACTAGGAGACTGCAGATTCACAGTCAAAACAGTGATGATTGACAATTTTTTCAATACAGTTAAAAGAAATAGGATTGCTGGCACTAATTGGCTAGTTGGGCCTGGCACACAGACTGGCAGGCAGGAGGAAAGTGCAATTCAATGGCACAAGCAAACTGAGGATTCAGAATAACAATCAAAAATTTTTTAATTTTAATTATTAACAATACTGTGACAACAAATATGATTGGTGTAACTAGTTGGCAAGTCAGCCTGGCACACAGGCTGGCAGGCAGCAGGAAAGTGCAATTCAATGGCACAAGCAAACTGAGGATTCAGAATAACAATTGAAATTTGTTTAATTTTAATTATTAACAATACTGTGACAACAAATATGATTGGTGTAACTAGTTGGCAAGTCGGCCTGGCACACAGGCTGGCAGGCAGGAGGAAAATGCAATTCAAGGACACTAGGAGACTGCAGATTCACAGTCAAAAAAGTGATGATTGACAATTCTTTCAATACTGTTAAAAGAAATAGGATTGCTGGCACTAATTGGCTAGTTGGGCCTGGCACACAGGCTGGCAGGCAGGAGGAAAGTGCAATTCAATGGCACGAGCAAACTGAGGATTCAGAATAACAATATAAATTTTTTTAATTTTATTTATTAACAATACTGTGACAACAAATATGATTGGTGTAAATAGTTGGCAAGTCGGCCTGGCACACAGGCTGGCAGGCAGGAGGAAAATGCAATTCAACGACACTAGGAGACTGCAGATTCACAGTCAAAACAGTGATGATTGACAATTTTTTCAATACTGTTAAAAGAAATAGGATTGCTGGCACTAATTGGCTAGTTGGGCCTGGCACACAGGCTGGCAGGCTGGAGGAAAGTGCAATTCAATGGTACGAGCAAACTGAGGATTCAGAATAACAATCAAAAAATTTTTAATTTTAATTATTAACAATACTGTGACAACAAATATGATTGGTGTAACTAGTTGGCAAATCGGCCTGGCACACAGGCTGGCAGGCAGGAGGAAAATGCAATTCAAGGAGACTAGGAGACTGCAGATTCACAGTCAAAACAGTGATGATTGACAATTTTTTCAATACTGTTAAAAGAAATAGGATTGCTGGCACTAATTGGCTAGTTGGGCCTGGCCCACAGGCTGGCAGGCAGGAGGAAAGTGCAATTCAATGGCACGAGCAAACTGAGGATTCAGAATAACAATCAAAAAATTTTTAATTTTAATTATTAACAATATTGTGAAAACAAATATGATTGGTGTAAATAGTTGGCAAGTCGGCCTGGCACACAGGCTGGCAGGCAGGAGGAAAATGCAATTCAAGGACACTAGGAGACTGCAGATTCACAGTCAAAACAGTGATGATTGACAATTTTTTCAAAAATGTTAAAAGAAATAGGATTGCTGGCACTAATTGGCTAGTTGGGCCTGGCACACAGGCTGGCAGGCAGGAGGAAAGTGCAATTCAATGACACAAGCAAACTGAGGATTCAGAATAACAATTGCAATTTTTTTAATTTTAATTATAAACAATACTGTGACAACAAATATGATTGGTGTAACTAGTTGGCAAATCGGCCTGGCACATAGGCTGGCAGGCAGGAGGAAAATGCATTTCAAGGACACTAGGAGACTGCAGATTCACAGTCAAAACAGTGATGATTGACAATTTTTTCAATACTGTTAAAAGAAATAGGATTGCTGGCACTAATTGGCTAGTTGGGCCTGGCACACAGGCTGGCAGGCAGGAGGAAAGTGCAATTCAATGGCACCAGCAAACTGAGGATTCAGAATAACAATCAAAAATTTTTTAATTTTAATTATTAACAATACTGTTACAACAAATATGATTGGTGTAACTAGTTGGCAAGTCGGCCTGGCACACAGGCTGGCAGGCAGGAGGAAAATGCAATTCAAGGACACTAGGAGACTTCAGATTCACAGTCAAAACAGTGATGATTGACAATTTTTTCAATACTGTTAAAAGAAATAGGATTGCTGGCACTAAGTGGCTAGTTGGGCCTGGCACACAGGCTGCCAGGCAGGAGGAAAGTGCAATTCAATGGCACAAGCAAACTGAGGATTCAGAATAAAAATCAATACATTTTTAATTTTAATTATTAACAATACTGTGACAACACATATGATTGGTGTAAATAGTTGGCAAGTCGACCTGGCACACAGGCTGGCAGGCAGGAGGAAAATGCAATTCAAGGGCACTAGTACACTGCAGATTCACAATCAAAACAGTGATGATTGACAATTATTTCAATAATGTTAAAATAAATATGATTGCTGGCACTAATTGGCTAGTTGGGCCTGGCACACAGGCTGGCAGCTTGGCAGGCAGGAGGAAAGTGCAATTCAATGGCACGAGCAAACTGAGGATTCAGAATAAAAATCCAATTTTTTTTTTATTTTAAATAATAACAATACGGTGACAACAAATATGATTGGTGTAACTAGTTGGCAAGTCGGCCTGGCACACAGGCTGGCAGGCAGGAGGGAACTGCAATTCAATGGCACTACTAGACTACAGATTCACAGTCAAAAAAGTGATGAATTACAATTTTTTCAATACTGTTTAAACAACTATGATTGGTGGCAATAATCGGCTAGTTGGGACTGGCACACAGGCTGCCAGGCAGGAGGAAACTGCAATTCAATGGCACTAGGAGACTGAAGATTAGCAGTCAAAAAACTTATAATTTTTATATACTGTTACAACATATATGATTGCTGGAACTAATTGGCTAGTTGGGCCTGGCACACAGGCTGGCAGGCAGGAGGAAAGTGCAATTCAATGGCACGAGCAAACTGATGATTCACAAGCGAACAATTTTTTACTTTTAAAGATTAACAATACTGTTACAACAACTATGATTGGTGTAACTAGTTGGCAAGTCGGCCTGGCACACAGGCTGGAAGGCAGGAGGGAACTGCAATTCAATGGCACTACTAGACTAGACAGCAGATTCACAGTCAAAAAAGTGGTGATTTAGAATTTTATCTATACTGTTATAACAACTATGATTGGTGGCACTAATTGGCTAGTTGGGTCTGCCACACAGGCTGGCAGGCAGGAGGGAAATGCAATTCAATGGCACTACTATACTGCAGATTCACAGTCAAAAAATTGATGATTTATAATTTTTTCAATACTGTTAAAACAACTATGATTGGTGGCACTAATTGCCTAGTTGGGCCTGGCACACAGGCTGGCAGGCAGAAGGAAAGTGCAATTCAATGGCACAAGCAAACTTATGATTCACAATCGAACAATGTTTAATTTTAAATATTAACAATACTGTTACAACAACTATGATTGGTGGCACTAATTGGCTAGTTGAGCCTGGCACACAGGCTGGCAGGCAGGAGGAAACTGCAATTCAATGACACTAGGAGACTGAAGATTTGCAGTAAAAAAAATTAGGATTTAAATTTTTTTATATACTGTTACAAGAAATATGATTGGTGCCACTAATTGGCTAGTTGGGCCTGGCACACAGGCTGGCAGGCAGGAGGAAAGTGCAATTCAATGGCACAAGCAAACTGATGATTCACAATCGAACAATGTTTAATTTTAAATATTAACAATACTGTTACAACAACTATGATTGGTGGCAATAATTGGCTAGTTGGGCCTGGCACACAGGCTGGCAGGCAGGAGGAAACTGCAATTCAATGACACTAGGAGACTGAAGATTTGCAGTCAAAAAAATTAGGATTTAATTTTTTTAATATACTGTTACAAGAAATATGATTGGTGCCACTAATTGGCTAGTTGGGCCTGGCACACAGGCTGGCAGGCAGGAAGAAAGTGCAATTCAATGGCACAAGCAAAATGATGATTCACAATCGAACAATATTTAATTTTAAATATTAACAATACTGTTACAACAACTATGATTGGTGGCACTAATTGGCTAGTTGGGCCTGGCACACAGGCTGGCAGGCAGGAGGAAAATGCAATTCAATGGCACTAGGAGACTGAAGATTTGCAGTCAAAAAAAATTAGGATTTAAAATTTTTTAGATACTGTTACAAGAAGTATGATTGGTGCCACTAATTGGCTAGTTGGGCCTGGCACACAGGATGGCAGGCAGGAGGAAAGTGCAATTCAATGGCACGAGCAAACTGATGAATCACAATCGAACAATTTGTAATTTTAAAAATTAACACTACTGTTACAACAACTATGATTGGTGGCACTAATTGTCTAGTTGGGCCTGGCACACAGGCTGGCAGCAGGAGGGAACTGCAATTCAATGGCACTACTAGACTGCTGATTCACAGTCAAAAAAGTGATGATTTACAATCTTTTCAATACTGTTAAAACAACTATGATTGGTGGCACTAATTGGCTAGTTGGGCCTGGCGCACAGGCTGGCAGATATGAGTCGTGGCTGGTAGGTAGGGCAGCAATTTAACAGATTTAAATTAAGTTAGATTACACTAGCAAAATAATTTAAAAGTTTCTATTTTAACATTAAAATAATGTTAAGCAGTGCACATATGAGTGGTGGCACTGGCTGGCTGCTACGTGGGGCAGCAATTGACAACAGTATGCTCTGTAAGTCAGATAGACAGTTACACACAGGCCTGATAGAAAATAAAATTAGTTTACACTAGCATAATGATTTAAAGTTTTTTGAGGGGAATTTAAAGCAAAAGATTAAGCACATATGAGTCGTGGCTGATAGCCTTGGAAGGGCAGCTATTAAAAACAGTAGGCTGTGTAAGTCAGATACACACACGCCTGATAGAAAATACAATTAGATTACACTAGAAAAATGATTTAAAGTTTTTTGTTTTTTTTTAATTTAAAAAAAAATTAAACACATATGAGTCGTGGCTCATAGACTAGGGAGGGCAGCAATTAAACACAGTATGCTCTGTAAGTCAGCAAAACACACAGGCCTGATAGAAAATGATATTATATTACACTAACAAAAACATTTAACAGTTGTTGTTTTTTTTATTTAAAATAAGGTGAAGCAGATATGAGTGGTGGCTGCCTGGCACAGAGCAATTAACCAAAAGACTGAAAAAAATTAAGTATATGCTGTGTGAGCCTGACAGACACAGGCCTGATAGAAAATGTAATTAGATTACACTAGCAAAATGATTTAAAAGGTTTTTTTAAAATTTAAAATAATGTTATAAGCGGATATGACCACTGGTGGCTGGCACAGAGCAATGAACCAGAGTATATGCTGTGTGACACAGGCCTGATAGAAAATGAAAATAAATTACACTAGCAAAATAATTTAACATTTTTGTTGGTTAAATTTAAACTAATGTTGTTAGGCAGATATCAGTGGTGGCAGAAATCACAGCAACAGCATATGCTGTGAGCCTTACACACAGGCTGAAAGCCAGGCAAATGCTAATAAAAAAACGGAAAAAAAAACAAACAAAAAAACGTCTTGAATTATAGCCCTAAAAAGGGCTTTTTGGGGTGCTGTCCTTGCAGCAGAGATGAGATGAGTCCTTCTGGACTGTAGTGGACACTAAATACACTAGCCTAGCTATGTATTTCCCTATAATGTCAGCAGCAGCAAAAAAAACACGTCCTCTCACAACCAAAGCAAGGTCGTTATGACTCTAAAATGGCTGCTGCCAAGAAGATGGGAGGGTCTGTGAGGGAGTGTCTGATGTTGATTGGCTCTAATGTGTCAGAAGGCTGTGACATACAGGGTCAATGTTTCCTCAATGATGACACATAGGGGGCGGATCGAACATTGCATGTGTTCGCCCACAGCCTCGAACGCGAACAAGCTATGTTCGCCGTGAACCGTTCGCGGGCGAACAGTTCGGGACATCACTATCTAGCAACCTTTAATAAAAGTTTTGCGTCCGGGAAAACTCAGTAGGTTTATGGTAAATATGGACACACAGGGGTTAACAGATATGTATTTAACTATTGCCACTCTTTTATTCACTGCAATGTTGCAATGCAATATTGGAGATTCATGAATTTAGTTTAATAATGGTTCTTAGTATGATATGTGCAGATACAGATTATACTCCAATATATGGTAGATTAGAGGAGAAATTTCCACATATTAGAATCTGAGGGGTTAGAATAAGTACCTTATTTACCTCTAATTCTGTTCAGTTATCAATTATTTATATCCCATAGGGGATTGAATTTATGTTAAACAAGAACAGAGGAATTAACTGTTTTGAGAGTACTGTTGGTATAGAACCACACTGATCTGTTATAGGGTCAGATAAACCAATGTTGAATATATACTGTAATATAGTCTGTAAGTAAGATGTTAACTACACATTCCTGGGTCTTATATATTGGAAGACTTGATATGGTCAGAAACAGTTCTGAAAGTCACATGTCAAGAAGTAACTTATTTCACCCAAGTAACGGAATTAAGTTTGTTAAGAAGTTTTTTTTATTTTATTCAGACCCAGTATTGAACCTTAAATTTTATATTATGTAATAGATACTTATTACAGCGAGTAGTGGACAGCGGTAACCCAGTGCTGTGTCTCAAGATGTCTAAAGTGGCTAGCTGTTCAGTGAAAAAATATACTATTCCATGTGGCTGATAGTATTTTAATATATAGTCTGGCCAGAAAGGCTGCACTATAATAAATAAAGATGTAACATATCCTTGTTACTAAAGTGAAATTCACTTTATGTTACAATGTTGTTGTATCAATTAAATAAATTAAGTTGGAATATGTTGTATATCTCAGGATGATACCTAGATAGAGAATATATTTCTAAGTGAGATTTTTATACTGCCACGGGGGATTATAGCTTTTGATTTATTAATTATTTATTATGAACAATAAATGCTTGGATTGAAGTTAAAGCAAAATGTTACTAAATGAAAATTATTGCTACAGGATGAAATTTTCTTGTCAACAGTACTGTGAGATAGCTGATCGCAGTAACACTTTGCTTGCTATGATTCGATATTGTTTAAATCAATTCAATTTGGCAACTGGCCTTCAACTCAATCTGCTATAGTAAGATAGCTGATCACAGTGACGCTGGTTTGCTTTAATTCAATATTGTTTAAATAAATTCAAATAGCAACTAGTCATCTGTTAGATCTGCTATAGTAACATTCTAGGTATTTAGGAAATTATTTATTTTCCACTGATGATTTAGCAGGATTGCTCTTAGCCGCAAAGTTGTATACTTTGTTTAAATATGCTATAAGTAAGTTGCAGTGGTCAGTGACAGCCACTTACACCGGGTCACCCGACTACACCACTATATAGATACGCTAAATATTGGGGGTACTATGAGTAATTTTCAATGCCCCATATTGGTAATATAGTATAAATATGCTGTGGGCGTCCGTTAGCGGTAAATGTCTGCTGTCGCGGTTTTAAAATAACATAACAATTAAGTGTTGCTATGACCGCTCGATAATAATCACTGAGTACTGCTAGGATTTTTCCTTAAACTAATAAGTTTGCTAGAGGCTATTGACAACCACTGTATACTATAATACACTATAATATTATGACCACAATCTCTGCATATTAAAAAATGCTAAAGGCATTTATACAAAACAATTCCCTAACATGTTTCGCCACTAACGTGGCTTTTTTTTAAAGGGTACGGCACGGCCTGAACTGTGGCTACTTATTGGCTCGCACTGCTCCTCCTATGTGACGTCATTGTACAAGTCTGTAAGTTCGTTACAAAGAACCAATGCCTGAATGCGGTACAGTCTATGCTTTAGACTGGGATGTTGTGATTGGATAGAAGTTCATTATCATACATTCTATGTGAGATTGGGATCGCTAGGGGACATAGCATATAAAAGATATGCCTTGATGACAATATAGAGCAAAGCTTCAACTATCTGATTTATATTGTGGGACATAGGCGTTATAAGAAAGGAATTTAACGTACTTGTTGTAATAAAAACCACTGTAAGTATGACTATGGTGATTACAGGAATGGAGATAAGAATGTAGAACTATATGTTTTATATTGCTTATCAGAATGGGAGAGCCAGAGATGGTTAATTATCGTTTTGACTTGCAGAGTTGTTTAACTTCAATAGAAGAAATAATAGATAACAAAGCTCATTTGGAATATATATTATGCCCATCTGAAAATGGGTGTGCATTCCTGATTGTGAGGTGAAGAAGAGAATGTGTGAGTTGGTGTGATTTGATGATGTGAGAATGAGAATGATGATGACATGTCATCTAATACAGCCATTGCTGTGTACAAAAGATTTTTGTGCAATGTGATTGGTCAAAAGTGGTGTAAACTGATAATAAACCCTCTGAAGTTGTTAAAAGGGGAACGTAGTTCAGCTAAATGACACGATAGTACAGACACAATATTATCGCTTTTTTTATTATAAAGTGACATCATGTTAGATATAACACGAATACTAAATCTAGGTGCTAACTCAATGTTAATCTTAGATTTCAAATTATATCATTATATTGCTGAACAGTAGAACTATATTTGGATTGCAAAATAGTGCCCCAACTAAAAGAAGTGAAAGTGTCAAATCTGAGTGATGTAATAGTCTGAAGACTATAGAATAAAAAGTGCAAGTGAATTGCAAAAATAGCGTGCATGAAAGATACAAAGCATTCTTTGTTAATTTTAAATTACAGAGAAAACGTAAATTGGTAACGCTGTGTGAAAATTATAAGTGAATGATCCTATTATATGAAAAAAATTGGGAATGGACTGGGTGATAGTGATGTCCCGAACTGTTCGCCCGCAAACTGTTCACCGCGAACATAGCTTGTTCGCGTTCGCCGCTATGGGCGAACATATGTGATGTTCGATTCGCCCCCTATGTGTCATCATTGAGGAAACTTTGACCCTGTATGTCACAGCCTTCTGACACATTAGAGCCAATCAGCATCAGACACTCTTTCACAGACCCTCCCAGCTTCTTGGCAGCAGCCATTTTAGACTCATTACGATCTTGCTTTCTTAGTGAGAGGAGCTTTTGTGTTGCTGCTGCTGACATTATAGGGAAATAGATAGCTAGGCTAGTGTATTTAGTGTCCACTACAGTCCTGAAGGACTCATCTAATCTCTGCTGTAAGGACAGCACCTCAAAAAGCCCTTTTTAGGGCTATAACTTCAGTCGTTTTTTTTTTTTTTTTCTTTGTATTTTTATTTGCATTTGCCTGGCTTTCAGCCTGTGTGTGAGGCTCACAGCATATGCTGTGATTACTGCCACCACTGATATCTGCTTAACATTATTTAACCAACAAAAATTTGAAATTATTTTGCTAGTGTAATTTATTTTCATTTTCTATCAGGCCTGTGTCTCTCAGGCTCACACAGCATATACTGTGGTTCATTGCTCTGTGCCAGCCACCACTCATATCCGCTTATAACATTATTTTAAATTTAAAAAAAAAAATTAAAATCATTTTGCTAGTGTAATCTAATCTAATCAGGCCTGTGTGTTTTCCTTACTTACAGAGCATACTGTGGTTAATTGCTTCCCAACCTTGGCTATCAGCCACGACTCATATGTGCTTAACCTTTTTTTAAATTAAAAAAAAAAAAACTTTAAATCATTTTGCTAGTGTAATCTAATTTTATTTTCTATCAGGCCTGTGTGTTTTGGTGACTTACAGAGCATACTGTGTTTAATTGCTGCCCTCCCTAGTCTATCAGCCACGACTCATATGTGCTTAACCTATTTTTAAATTAAAAAAAAAAAAACTTTAAATAATTTTGCTAGTGTAATCTAATTTTATTTTCTATCAGGCCTGTGTGTTTTGGTGACTTACAGAGCATACTGTGTTTAATTGCTGCCCTCCCTAGTCTATCAGCCACGACTCATATGTGCTTAACCTATTTTTAAATTGCAACAAAAAAAAATTTAAATCATTTTGCTAGTGTAATCTAATTTTATTTTCTATCAGGCCTGTGTGTATCTGACTTACAGAGCCTACTGTGGTTAATTGATGCCCTACCAAGGCTAGCAGCCACGACTCATATGTGCTTAACCTTTATCTTTAAATAAAAAAAAAAAACCTTTAAATCATTTTGCTAGTGTAATCTATTTTTATTTTCTATCAGGCCTGTGTGTTTTGCTGACTTACAGAGCATACTGTGTTTAATTGCTGCCCTCCCTAGTCTATCAGCCACGACTCCTATGTGCTTAACCTTTTTTTAAATTCCAAAAAAAAAAACTTTAAATTATTTTGCTAGTGTAATCTAATTTTATTTTCTATCAGGCCTGTGTGTATCTGACTTACAAAGCATACTGTGTTTAATTGCTGCCCTACGTAGCAGCCAGCCAGTGCCACCACTCATATCTGCTAAACATTATTTTAAATTTAAAATAAAAACTTTTAAATTATTTTGCTAGTGTAATCTAATTTCATTTTCTATCAGGCCTGTGTCTTTCTCACTTACACAGCATACTGTGGTAAATTGCTGCCCTACCTACCAGCCACGACTCATATCTGCTTTACATTATTTTAAAGTTAAAAAAAAAAAAAAAAAATCATTTTGCTAGTGTAATCTAATTTCTTTTTCCATCAGGCCTGTGTGTTTCTGGCCCACATCATATAGTGTGACACAGATTAATATTTTTTTTTCCACCACTTATATCTGGTGTAACAACATTAGTGTAAATTTTATGTAAATTTTTTTTTTACATCAGTCCTCTTCTAGTGTTATTTAATTTTAGTTGCCAGGCCAGCCAGGCTGCCATTAGTGCCAGCCTGTGTGTCAGGCTGCCAGCATATACTGTGCCTACTTCCATCCTCAGTGCCATTCCACGACTCCTATCTGGTGTAACATAATATTAAATTTTGTAAAAAAAAACTTTTACATCACTCTTCGAGTGTTATTTAATATTAGTTCACAGGCCAGCCTGCCACCACTAGTGCCAGCCTGTCTGTCAGGCTGCCAGCACATACTGTGCCTAGTTCTATCCTGAGTGCCATTACTCCTATCTGTTGTAACATTTTTGTAACTTTTTTAAAAACAAACTGTTACATCATTCTGCTATTGTTATTTAATTGCAGTTGCCTGCCTGCCAGCGTGTGTGCCAGGCCCACTTGCCAACTAGTTACACCAATCATATTTGTTATAACAGTAGTGTAAATATTTAAAATAAAATATTTTTTTGACTGTGAATCATCGGCCTGCTAGTGCAATTGAATTGCAGTTGCCTGCCAGCCAGCGTGTGTGCCAGGCCCACTTGCCAACTGGTGCCACCAATCATATTTGTTATAACAGTAGTTTAAATATTAAAAATAATAAATTTTTGACTCTGAAAGATCAGTCTGCTAGTGAAATCCAATTGCAGTTGCCTGCCTGCCAGAGTGTGTGCCAGGCCCACTTGCTGCCAACTATTCCCACGAATCATATTTGTTGTAACAGTATTGAAAAAATTAAAATCATAACTTTTTTGACTGTGAATCTTCAGTCTCCTAGTGCCATTGAATTGCAGTTGCCTGCCTGCCAACGTGTGTGCCAGGCCCACTTGCCAACTAGTTACACCAATCATATTTGTTTTAACAGTATTGTAAATATTCAAAATAACAAATTCTTAAACTGTGAATCATCAGTTTGCTAGTGCCATTGAATTGCAGTTTCCTCCTGCCTGCCAGCGTGTGTGCCAGGCCCACTAGCCAACTAGTGCCACCAATCATATTTGTTGTAACAGTATTGAAATTTTTTTAAATCATAATTTTTTTGACTGTGAATCTTCAGTCTCCTAGTGCCATTGAATTGCAGTTGCCTGCCTGCCAGCGTGTGTGCCAGGCCACCTTGCCAACTAGTTACACCAATCATATTTGTTGTAACAGTATTGTAAATATTTAAAATAACAAATTCTTAGACTGTGAATCATCAGTTTGCTAGTGCCATTGAATTGCAGTTTCCTCCTGCCTGCCAGCGTGTGTGCCAGGCCCACTAGCCAACTAGTGCCACCAATCATATTTGTTGTAACAGTATTGAAATTATTTTTAAATCATAACTTTTTTGACTGTGAATCCTCAGTCTCCTAGTGCCATTGAATTGCAGTTGCCAGCCTGTGTGCCAGGCCCACTTGCCTACTAGTTACACCAATCATATTTGTTGTAACAGTATTGTAAATATTTAAAATCAAAAATTGTTAGATTGTGAATCATCAGTTTGCTAGTGCCATTGAATTGCAGTTTCTTCCTGCCTGCCAGCGTGTGTGCCAGGCCCACTAGCCAACTAGTGCCACCAATAATAAATTTGATAACAGTATTGAATTTTTTTTAAATCATAACTTTTTTGAATGTGAATCTTCAGTCTCCTAGTGCCATTGAATTGCAGTTGCCTGTCTGCCAGCCTGTGTGCCAGGCCCACTTGCCAACTAGTTACACCAATCATATTTGTTCTAACAGTATTGTAAATATTTAAAATAAAAAATTGTTAGATTGTGAATCATCAGTTTGCTAGTGCCATTGAATTGCAGTTTCCTCCTGCCTGCCAGCGTGTGTGCCAGGCCCACTAGCCAACTATTCCCACCAATCATATTTGTTGTAACAGTATTGAAAATTTTTTAAATCATAAGTTTTTTGACTGTGAATCTACAGTCTCCTAGTGCCATTGAATTGCAGTTGCCTGCCTGCCAGCATGTGTGCCAGGCCCACTTTCCGTTTCCAACTAGTGCCACCAATCATATTTGTTCTAACAGTATTGTCAATTTTTGGTAAAAAAAAAAATTTGGACTAAGAAGCATGACTCAGCTAGTTTAATCTAATTGCAGTTGCCTTACTCCCAGCATGTGTGCCAGACAGGCCCATTTGCCAACTAGTGCCAACAATCATATTTGTTGTCACAGTACTTCTAATATTTAAAAAATAAACATTTTTGACTTTGAAACATCAGTCTTTTTTTTGTTGTCAGTCTCACAGCGTATACTGTGCCCACTTGCCCAGTGCCACCACTCATAATTTGTGTAATAGTATTGTAAGTGTACATTTGAAAAAAAATGACAGGCAGAGGAAGGCCGCCCCGCAGGTTCCGTCATGGTCGTGGTGCTGTGATTCCTTTAGACCCTACAAATATGCACATTGTTCAGACGCCGGGTGCCAGGGGGGACGCAAAAAGTTCTGAGGAGGACCTAGTTGAATGGCTAACACAGGACACCCAATCTTCTACAGCTTCCGCTCCTAGTCCTCCTAACCTTGATGCACCATCTACGTCCAGCTGTGCTTTGGGCACGTCTCAAGTGACCAGTGCCACTCGCCCGCCTGTCACCACCACCAACACTAGCACCACAGCCGCTTCACTTGATCTGTCACAGGAGTTATTGACACATCAGTTGGAAGAAATGAGTGATGCGCAACCATCATTGACAGAGGATGTAGATAACAGTGATATGTCTCAGTCAGGCAGCATTACAGACATGGAGGTACGATGTGATGATGATGATGATGATGATGCTGTACCCTCTGCTGCTTCCTTTCTTGATGTGTCAGATACAAGGGAAGCGGTTGATGATGATGTGTCGGTGGATGTCACGTGGGTGCCTGCTAGAAGAGAAGAAGAAGAGGGGGAAAGTTCAGATGGGGAGACAGAGAGGAGGAGGAGGAGATGAGTTGGAAGCAGGGGGAGGTCATCGCAAGGAGCTAGTGGCACAGTCAGACAGCATGCATCGGCACCCGGGGTCAGCCAGACAGCACGCCGATGCCCATCAACGCATGCTGTTGCCACCACCAGAATGCCGTCATCGCAGAGCTCAGCAGTGTGGCATTTTTTTTGTGTGTCTGCCTCTGACAACAGGGATGCCATTTGCAACCTGTGCCAAAAGAAACTGAGTCGTGGGAAGTCCAACACCCACCTAGGTACAACTGTTTTGCGAAGGCACATGGTCTCACATAACATAAGCAGCACACAAACTCAAAGCCGCCCTCCTCCTCCTGCTCCAGCATCTTCAGCCACGTCAACCACTGCTGTCCTCCTTGCCCCCTCTAAACCATCCTCCACTGAGTCTCTCTTACGTAGCAGTTCCTGGTCATCTGCCCACAGTCAGGTGTCTGTCAAGGACATGTTTGAGCGTAAGAAGCCAATTTCTCAAAGTCATCCCCTTGCCCGGCGTCTGACAGCTGGCTTGTCTGAACTCATAGCCCGCCAGCTTTTACCATACAAGCTGGTGGAGTCTGATGCTTTCAAAAAATTTGTATCTATTGGGACACCGCAGTGGAAGGTACCTTGCAGAAATTTCTTTTCACAAAAGGCAATCCCAAACCTGTACTCTGTTATGCGAAAGGAAGTAATGGCATGTCTGGCACACAGCGTTGGGGCAAGGGTCCATATGACCAGGGATAGCTGGTCTGCAAAGCATGGTAAGGGCAGGTATATCACCTACACTGCGCATTGGGTAAACCTGCTGACGTCTGACAAGCATGGAATGCGTGGCTCTGCAGAAGAGTTGGTGACACCGCCACGACTTGCAGGCAGGCCTGCTGCTACCTCCTCTACTCCTCCTACTCCATCCTCTTCCATAACCTCTTCCATAACCTCTTCCTCGGCTGAGTCCTCTTCTGCTTCTGCATCTTTCTCCACATCAATGGCACCCCCCCAGCTCCCCAGGTACTATTCCACATCCCGGATACGGCAGTGTCATGCCGTCTTGGGGTTGACTTGCCTAAAACCGGAGAGTCACACCGCACCAGCACTCCTGACCGCCCTGAACGCACAGGTGGATCAGTGGCTGACTCCGCACCAACTGGAGATTGGCAAGGTTGTTTCTGACAATGGAAGTAATTTGGTGCGGCATTCAAATTGGGCAAGTTGACACATGTGCCGTGCATGGCACATGTGTGTAATCTGATTGTACAACGATTTGTGCATAAGTACCCAGGCTTACAGGACGTCCTGAAGCAGGCCAGGAAGGTGTGTGGCCATTTCAGGCGTTCCTACATGGCCATGGCACACTTGTCCGATATCCAGCATCGAAACAACCTGCCAGTGAGGCGCTTGATTTGCGACAGCCCGACATGGTGGAATTCAACACTCCTAATGTTTGACTGCCTGCTCCAACAAGAAAAAGCTGTTAATGAGTATTTGTATGACCGGGGTGCTAGGACAGCCTCTGGGGAGCTGGGGATTTTTTTGCCAAATTACTGGACGCTCATGCGCAATGCCTGTAGGCTCATGCGTCCTTTTATGGAGGTGACAAACCTTGTCAGTCGCAACGAAGGCACCATCAGCGACATCATACCATTTGTTTTTTTCCTGGAGCGTGCCCTGCGAAGAGTGCTGGATCAGGCCATAGATGAGCGTGAAGAGGAAGAGGAAGAGTTGTGGTGTCCATCACCACCACAAACATCCTTATCAGCATCGCTTGCTGGACCTGCGGCAACACAGGAAGAAGATTGTGAGGAAGAGGAGTCAGAGGAGGAATAAGGCTTTGAGGAGGAGGAGGAGGAGGAGGAGGAAGACCAAGCACAACAGGCATCCCAGGGTGCTCGTTGTTGTCACCTCTCTGGTACCCGTGGTGTTGTACGTGGCTGGGGGGAAGAAGATACCCTCAGTGAGATCAGTGAGGAGGAGGAACGGGACATGATTAGCTCGGCATCCAACCTTGTGCAAATGGGTTCTTTCATGCTGTTGTGCCTGTTGAGGGACCCTCGTATAAAAAAGCTGAAGGAGAATGACCTGTACTGGGTGTCCACGCTACTAGACCCCCGGTATAAGCATAAAGTGCCTGAAATGTTACCAAATTCCCGCAAGTCGGAAAGGATGGAGCATTTTAAAAATAAATTAAAAACTATGCTTTACACAGCGTATAAGGGTGATGTCACAGCACAACGGGAATGTAACAGGGGAAGAGATGAAAGTAATCCTCCTCCTCCTCCCATGACCACGGCGGCAAGGACAGGACGCTTTCCTGACGTCTTGTTGATGGAGGACATGCGGACCTTTTTAACTCCCATGCATCGCCAGAGCCTTTCGGGATCCAGCCTCAGAGAAAGACTCAACCGACAGGTAGCAGACTACCTAGCATTAACTGCGGATCTCAACACTCTGAGGAGCGATGGACCCCTTGACTACTGGGTGTGCAGGCTTGACCTGTGGCCTGAGCTATCCCAATTTGCAATTGAACTTCTGGCCTGCCCCGCTTCAAGTGTCCTGTCCGAAAGGACCTTCAGTGCAGCAGGAGGTTTTGTCACTGAGAAGAGAAGTCGCCTAGGTCAAAAAAGTCTTGACTATCTCACCTTTATTAAAATGAATGAGGGATGGATCCCGAAGGGACTGACATTGGGCGATACATTTGAGTAAAAAAGGCCTGATGATGAGATGAGCTGCCTTGGGCTACAACTGGTACACACGCTGGCTTTTTTTTTCTTATAATGCAGGATGACTTGTGTGACTTATCCGCCAACAACTAGTGTTCAAGCCGCAAGGTTTTAGGGCACTTTCTAAATGTTTTACAAACATCAATTTTTCTGGTCGCTGCTACAGCAGTGGCTGCAACAATACCCAATTTTTCAGTCATTTGTACATGCCTAATTTTTCTGGCCTCTGCTGCTGCTCTGTGGCTACAAAACTCAAAGCAAAAAAAAAGGCACATAACAGTGATTAAACTGTTAAGAATAGTACAACTTAACACACCACTCATATCTGGTGGACCATTAAATTGCACGCGCAGTGCCCCAAATTTGAAGGAGGAGGACCGACCAAGCATCTTTATCCGTCTCTTGGTTGCTCTAAATTATCTCCAGCTTCCATCTATGCCATACCTGTTGTTTATTGTGCAAAAGGGTGGCATATGTGGTGTTTCATGCTGTTGTGCCTGTTGAGGTTCGTGGGCCATCTTATAAAAAGGCTGAAGGAGAACAAAGTGTACTGGTTGTCCAAGCATCTTTTTCCATCTCCCGGTTCCTAAAAATTATCTCCGGGTTTCTAAAATGGATGCCATACCTGTACTCTATTGTGCAAAAAGATGGCATATGTGGTGTTTCATGCTGTTGTGCCTGTTGAGGGTCCGGGACCCTCGTCTAAAAAGGCTGAAGGAGAACAAAGTGTACTGGTTGTCCAAGCTTCTTTTTCCATCTCCCGGTTCCTAAAAATTATCTCCAGGTTTCTAAAATGGATGCCATACCTGTACTCTATTGTGCAAAAGGATGGCATATGTGGTGTTTCCTGCAGTTGTTTCTGTTGAGGGTCCTGGACCCTCTTATAAAAAGGCTGAAGGAGAACGACCTGTACTGTACTGGATGTCCAAGCATGGTTTTTTGGCCAATTTCCCGGTTCCTAAAAATTATCTCCGGGTTTCTAAAATCAATGCCGTACCTGTACTCTATTGTTCAAAAGGATGCAAAGTGTCCGCTTTCCAGCTGTTGTTTCTGTTGAGGGTCCTGGACCCTCTTATAAAAAGGCTGAAGGAGAAAGAAGTGTACTGGGTGTCCAATCATTTTTTTGGTTCAATTTCCCGTTTCCTAAAAATTATCTCTGGGTTTCTAAAATCAATGCCGTACCTGTACTCTATTGTTCAAAAGGATGCCATATGTCCTCTTTCCTGCTGTTGTTTCATATTAGGGTCCTGGAGCCTCTTATAAAAAGGCTGAAGTAGAAAGAAGTGTACTGGGTGTCCAATCATTTTTTTTTTTATTTCCCGGTTCCTAAAAATTATCTCTGGGTTTCTAAAATCAATGCCTTACCTGTACTCTATTGTTCAAAAGGATGCCATATGTCCTCTTTCCTGCTGTTGTTTTTGTTGAGGGTCCTGGACCCTCTTATAAAACGGATGAAGGAGAATGACCTGTACTGGGTGTCCAATCAATGTTTTTTTCTATTTCCCGTTTCCTAAAAATTATCTCCGGGTTTCTAAAATCAATGCCATACCTGTACTCTATTCTTCAAAAGGATGCCATATGTCCTTTTTCCCACTGTTGTTTTTGTTGAGGGTTCTGGACCCTCTTATAAAAAGGCTGAAGGAGAACGACCTGTACTGGGTGTCCAATCAGTGTTTTTTTCTATTTCCCGTTTCCTAAAAATTATCTCTGGGTTTCTAAAATCAATGCCTTACCTGTACTCTATTGTTCAAAAGGATGCCATATGTCCTCTTTCCTGCTGATTTTTCATATGAGGGTCCTGGAGCCTCTTATAAAAAGGCTGAAGGAGAACGACGTGTACTGGGTGTCCAATCATTTTTTTTGTTCAGTTTCCCGGTTCCTAAAAATTATCTCCGGGTTTCTAAAATCAATGCCGTACCTGTACTCTATTGTTCAAAAGGATGCCATATGTCCTCTTTCCTGCATTTGTTTCTGTTGAGGGTCCTGGACCCTCTTATAAAAAGGCCGAAGGAGAACGACCTGTACTGTACTGGGTGTCCAAGCATGGTTTTTTGTTCAATTTCACGGTTCCTAAAAATGATCTCTGTGTTCCTAAAATCAATGCCATACCTGTACTCTATTGTTCAAAAGGATGCCATATGTGGTGTTTCATGCTGTTGTGGCTGTTGAGGGTCGTGGGCTATCGTATAAAACGGCTGAAGGAGAATGACCTGTACTGCCTTGCTGCTCCTTTTAGGCAGGCCAGCTCTTTGCATACATGCCCACAGACTCTGTAACGGATGCCTCTTTTAGGGAGAGGTGCAGCCATAATGCAGGGTCAGAACCTCTGCCTGCAACTGGTATACTCGATTGTGCAAAAGGAAGTAACCTTACCATGGTTCCCTGACCGCACGTCTTGTTGTTATATTTTGGTGAGGGTAATCATGATGGCCATGTAGACCACCCCCGAGAGGCCTGGAAGTAACAGGGATGAAAGTTCTAAGAATAGTACTACTTTACACAACCGAGTTAGCCATGGGTCTTAGTCCAAGACCGCATGTCTTGTTTTTTTGTTTGGTGCGGCTAATCAGGCAGCCCATATAGACCTCCCACCATTAGGTGTTGTAACAGGTATTAAACTAATAAGAACAGTACTACCAAAATACAGCCAATTAACAGGCTTTCAAGAGCCAAGGTTTTATTGTTGTACTTGGTGAGGGTAATCATGATGGCCATGTAGACCACCCCCGAGAGGCCTGGAAGTAACAGGGATGAAAGTGCTAAGAATAGTACTACTTTACACAACCGAGTTAGCCATGGGTCTTAGTCCAAGACCGCATGTCTTGTTTTTTTGTTTGGTGCGGCTAATCAGGCAGGCCATATAGACCTCCCACCATTAGGTGTTGTATTAGGTATTAAACTAATAAGAACAGTACTACCAAAATACAGCCAATTAACAGGCTTTCAAGAGCCAAGGTTTTATTGTTGTACTTTGTTAGGCTAATCATGATGGCCATGTAGACCTCACCCGAGAGGCCTGGAAGTAACAGGGATGAAAGTGCTAAGAATAGTACTACTTTACACAACCGAGTTAGCCATGGGTCTTAGTCCAAGACCGCATGTCTTTTTTTTTTGTTTGGTGCGGCTAATCATGCAGGCCATATAGACCTCCCACCATTAGGTGTTGTAACAGGTATTAAACTAATAAGAACAGTACTACTTAACACAACCTAGTTACCATGGGTCCCAGAACGCATGTTTTGTTGTTATACTTTGTCAGGTTAATGATGCAGGCCATATAGACCTCCCTTGATAGGGGAAGTTACAGGGATTACATTGCTAAAAATAGTACAACTTAACATAACCTAGTTAACATTAACAGTGGTTCCCAGACCGCATGTCTTGTTATTAGATTTTGCCAGGATAATCAGCCAGGCCATATAGACCACCCCCGATAGGGGGAGTAACAGGGATTAAAGTGCTAAGAATAGTAAAAATTAACACAACCTAGTTAACAGTGGTTCCCAGACCGCATGTCTTGTTGTTATATTTTGCCAGGATAATCTGGCACGCCATATAGACCTCCCCCGATAGGGGGTAACAGGGATTAAAGTGCTAAGAAAAGTACTAATTAACACAAGCTATTTACCATGGGTCCCATGGGTGTTGTAACAGGTTTTAAACTAATAAGAACAGTACTACCAAAATACAGCCAATTAACAGGCTTTCAAGAGCCAAGGTTTTATTGTTGTACTTTGTTAGGCTAATCATGATGGCCATGTAGACCTCCCCCGAGAGGCCTGGAAGTAACAGGGATGAAAGTGCTAAGAATAGTACTACTTTACACAACCGAGTTAGCCATGGGTCTTAGTCCAAGACCGCATGGTTTCTTTTTTGGTTTGGTGCGGCTAATCATGCAGGCCATATAGACCTCCCACCATTAGGTGTTGTAACAGGTATTAAACTAATAAGAACAGTACTACTTAACACAACCTAGTTACCATGGGTCCAAGACCGCATGTCTTGTTATTATATTTTGTAAGGGTAATCATGCAGGCCATATAGACCTCCCCCGATAGGGTGAGTAACAGGTATTAAAATGCTAAGAACAGTACTACTTAACACAACCTAGTTACCATGGGTCCCAGACCGCATGTCTTGTTATTATATTTTGTTAGGGTAATCATGCAGGCCATATAGACCTCCCCCGAAAGGGTGAGTAACAGGTATTAAAATGCTAAGAACAGTACTACTTAACACAACCTTACCATGGGTCACAGAGCATATGTCTTATTATTATATTTTGTTAGGGTAATCATGCAGGCCATATAGACCTCCCCCGATAGCATTTTAATACCTGTTACTCACCCTATCGGGGGAGGTCTATATGGCCTGCATGATTACCCTAACAAAATATAATAATAAGACATATGCTCTGTGACCCATGGTAAGGTTGTGTTAAGTAGTACTGTTCTTAGCATTTTAATACCTGTTACTCACCCTAAGAACAGTACTACTTAACACAACCTTACCATGGGTCCCAGAGCATATGTCTTATTATTATATTTTGTTAGGGTAATCATGCAGGCCATATAGACCTCCCCCAATAGGGTGAGTAACAGGTATTAAAATGCTAAGAACAGTACTACTTAACACAACCTAATTACCATGGGTCCCAGACCGCATGTCTTGTTATTATATTTTGTTAGGGTAATCATGCAGGCCATATAGACCTCCCCCGATAGGGTAAGTAACAGGTATTAAAATGCTAAGAACAGTACTACTTTACACAACCTTACCATGGGTCCCAGAGCATATGTCTTATTATTATATTTTGTTAGGGTAATCATGCAGGCCATATAGACCTCCCCTGATAGGGTGAGTAACAGGTATTAAAATTCTAAGAACAGTACTACTTAACACAACCTAGTTACCATGGGTCCCAGACCGCATGTCTTGTTATTATATTTTGTTAGGGTAATCATGCAGGCCATATAGACCTCCCCCGATAGGGTGAGTAACAGGTATTAAAATGCTAAGAACAGTACTACTTAACACAACCTTACCATGGGTCCCAGACCCAGAGCAGATGTCTTATTATTATATTTTCTAAGGGTAATCATGCAGGCCGTATAGACCTCCCCCGATAGGGGGAGTTACAGAGATTAAAGTGCTAAGAATAGTACTACTTAACACAACCTAGTTACCATGGGTCCCACACCGCGTGTCTTGTTGTTATACTTTGTCAGGGTAATCATGCAGGCCATATAGACCTCCCCCGATAGGGGGAGTTACAGGGATGAAAGTGCTAAGAATAGTACTACTTAACACAACCTAGTTACCATGGGTCCCAAACGCATGTTTTGTTGTTATACTTTGTCAGGTTAATGATGCAGGCCATATAGACCTCCCTTGATAGGGGAAGTAACAGGGATTAAAGTGCTAAGAATAGTACAACTTAACACAACCTAGTTAACATTAACAGTGGTTCCCAGACCGCATGTCTTGTTAGATTTTGCCAGGATAATCAGCCAGGCCATATAGACCACCCCCGATAGGGGGAGTAACAGGGATTAAAGTGCTAAGAATAGTAAAAATTAACACAACCTAGTTAACAGTGGTTCCCAGACCGCATGTCTTGTTGTTATATTTTGCCAGGATAATCTGGCACGCCATATAGACCTCCCCCGATAGGGGGGGTAACAGGGATTAAAGTGCTAAGAAAAGTACTAATTAACACAAGCTAGTTACCATGGGTCCCACACCGCGTGTCTTGTTGTTATACTTTTTCAGGGTAATCATGCAGGCCATATAGACCTCCCCCGATAGGGGGAGTTACAGGGATTAAAGTGCTAAGAATAGTACTACTTAACACAACCTAGTTACCATGGGTCCCAGACCGTATGTTTAATTATTATACTTTGTCAGGGTAATTATATATCTAACAAATCTATTTCTCTTCTATCGATTCTATCTAACTATCAATCTATGTATATCTATCTATCTATCCTATCTATCTATCTTCTCTCCGGACTGTTTTGAGACAGCCACTTGTGTTTTGGACAAATTTGAAGTAGGAGGACAGACCAATCACAGGGATTAAACTGCGAAGAATAGTAATACTTAAGAAAACCTAGTTATACCAGTACCACCATGGGTCCCAGACTGCATGTTTTGTTGTTATACTTTGTCAGGGTAATCATGCAGGCCATAGAGACCTCCCCCGATAGGGGGAGTTACAGGGACGAAAGTGCTAAAAATAGTACTACTTAACACAACCTAGTTACCATGGGTCCCAGAACGCATGTTTTGTTGTTATACTTTGTCAGGTTAATGATGCAGGCCATATAGACCTGCCTTGATAGGGGAAGTAACAGGGATTAAAGTGCTAAGAATAGTACAACTTAACACAACCTAGTTAACATTAACAGTGGTTCCCAGACCGCATGTCTTGTTATTAGATTTTGCCAGGATAATCAGCCAGGCCATATAGACCGCCCCCGATAGGGGGAGTAACAGGGATTAAAGTGCTAAGAATAGTAAAAATTAACACAACCTAGTTAACAGTGGTTCCCAGACCGCATGTCTTGTTGTTATATTTTGCCAGGATAATCAGGCACGCCATATAGACCTGTGCTAAGAATAGTACTACTTAACACAACCTAGTTACCATGGGTCCATGACCGCATGTTTTGTTATTATACTTTGTCAGGGTAATCATGCAGGCCATATAGACCTCCCTTGATAGGGGGAGTAACAGGGATTACAGTTCTAAGAATAGTACTACTTAACACAACCTAGTTACCATGGGTCCCAGACCAGATGTTTTGTTGTTATACTTTGTCAGGGTAATCATGCAGGCCATATAGAACTCCACCGAAAGGGGGAGTAAGAGGGATTTAACTGCTAAGAAAAGTTTTACTTAACACAACCTTGTTACCATGGGTCCCAGACCGCGTGTCTTGTTGTTATACTTTGTCATGGTAATCATGCAGGCCATATAGACCTCCACCGATAGGAGGAGTTACAGGGATGAAAGTGCTAAGAATAGTACTACTTTACACAACCTAGTTACCATAATTATTATACTTTGTCAGGGTAATTATATATCTAACAAATCTATCTATTTTTCTTCTATCGATTCTATCTAACTATCAATCTATGTATATCTATCTATCCTATCTATCTATCTATCTATCTCGTGTCCGGACTGTTTTGAGACAGCCACTTGTGTTTTTGACAAATTTGAAGTAGGAGGACAGACCAATCATCTTCTTCCATCTCCCGGTTCCAAAAATGCAGGCCATATAGACCTCCCCCGATAGGGGGAGTAACAGGTTGTAATAAACTGCTAAGAATAGTACTACTAAACACACCACGGGTCACAGACCGCATGTCTTATTGTTATACTCTGTCAGGGAAATTATATATATTTCAAATCTATCTATTTATCTATCAAATCGATCTAACTATCAAACGTATCTATCAAATGTATATTGCATCTATTGATCGATGTAATTCATATCTATAGAATGTATATTACATATTTTGGTTGATGTAATTCGTATCTATCAAATGTATATTGCATCTTTGGATCGATAACATTCGTATCTATCAAATGGATATTGCATCTATTGATCGATGTAATTCGTATCTATCAAATGTATATTGCATCTATTGATCGATGTAATTTGTATTGATCATATGTATATTGCATCGATTGAGCTATGTAATCTATGTATCTATCTATCAAATCTATCTATCTCGTGGTTGTGCAAATGGACTGTTTGCGGTTGTTTGCGGTGCGTTACATGGGGAGTTTGCTCTGTCACTGTGAAGCGGCCGTAACCCTTACACTACCTGATAGATACGACATCATAACTGATGTTTAAAAGCACGTTATTGCAAACAATTTAGGAATGTTAGGTGATTTAGTCCCTTTATGGGTTAAAAGCAGACTCTGCATCAACTATGTAATTTTCCATGGGAGTTTTGACATGGATCCCCCTCCAGCATGCCACAGTCCAGGTGTTAGTCCCCTTGAAACAACTTTTCCATCACTATTGTGGCCAGAAAGAGTCCGTGTAGGTTTTAAAGTTCACCTGCCTATTGAAGTCAATGGCGGTTCGCGCGGTTCGCCGGTTCGCAAACAATACCGGAAGTTCGAGTCCGCCGTTCGCGAACCAAAATTTTTAAGTTTGCGACATCACTACTGGGTAATAATGTGGGATGAGAATAACAAAAATTAAAATTACAATATACCAATTTAATAGCTTATGTTGCACAGTGGTATAAATTATTGCTTCTATTTGAATTTCCAAGAATGGCAATTGGTTGATACCTTTGGGATGATGGTTATTTTATTCATATTTAAAGATATGAAAAGTAATTATTATGTTCATTTAAACCATTCGGTTGTATGGAATTAAGTAAGTAAATCCATCTACTTTCATGTTGTTGTAGACATTTTTCCTTATCTCCTCCTCTGATTCCAAAATTAACCTTTTGTATACCATAGAATCTTAACCCTTCATCTTTGCCTTGGTGGAGTTAGGACCAGTCTAATATGGGACACCTTGTAAGTGGTGACTGTCTTAGCAGAATATGATCATATTGTGTGACTAAGATCCCTATTTTATTTAAATTTAAATAGGCAATTTTTTGCAGCATAAATATAAGTCAATATTATTGTGAGATGTTAATCCCAATCTTATTTGAACTATGTAAGTATATTTAGCAGATATAAGTTTTTATTTAAATTTAAAGGCATATTTAACAGGCAATTTTTTGCAGCATAAATATGTCAATATTATTGCGAGATGTTAATCCCAATTTTATTTGAACTATGTAAGTATATTTAGCAGATAGAAGTATATTTGTTTTTGCAGCTCAAATATAAGCCAATATTATTGCGAGATGCTGATCCCAATCTTATTGGAAGCTATGTAAGTATATTTGACAGACAGAAGCATATACAAATATGCCATGAAAGAGTGGACTTAAGTGGTTGGATGTGCACTGATACTTTTTGTTGTCTTGTATTCAGCTCTTTTACCTGTAAAAAAAAATTCAAACAACCCCCCCAACAGTAAAACCCACCACCCACGCAACCAACCCCCCAAATAAAATACTATCTAGCTCCCTATTGCCCTGAAAAGGGCATTTGGATGGGCATTGCCCTTATAAGGGCAGTTAGCTCTTTTGCGGCCCAAACCCTAATCTAAAAAATAAAACCCACCCAATACACCAATAGGATTGAGCTGGCATTCTATTGGCTGTTCCAATCAGCCAATAGAATGCAATCTCAATCCTATTGGCTGATTGGATCAGCCAATAGGATTGAACTTCAATCCTATTGGCAGATTGCATCAGCCAATAGGATTTTTTCTACCTTAATTCCGATTGGCTGATAGAATTCTATCAGCCAATCGGAATCTAAGGGACGCCATCTTGGAGGTCGTCACTTAAAGGAACCGTCATTCAGTAAGAAGCTGTCGTTTGAAGAGGATGCTCCGCGCCGGATGTCTTGAAGATGGACCTGCTCCGCGTCAGATGGATGAAGATAGAAGATGACATCTGGATAAAGACTTCTGCCCGTCTGGAGAACCACTTCGCCTGGCTTGGATGAAGACTTCTCCCAGCTTCGTTGAGGACTTCGGCCCGGTTGGATGAAGACTTCTGCTGCTTCCTTGAGGATGGTTGTCCGTTCTTCAGAACAGTAAGTCGATCTTCAGGGGGTTAGTGTTAGTTTTTTTTAAGGGTGTATTGGGTGGGTTTTATTTTTTAGATTAGGGTTTGGGCCCGCAAAAGAGCTAACTGCAGCTTTTTTTTATTTTGATAGGACTATTAGATTAGGTGTAATTAGTTTAAATATCTTGTAATTTGTTTATTATTTTCTGTAATTTAGTGTGTTTTTTTTGTACTTTAGCTAATTTTATTTAATTTATTTATTTGTTAATTTAGTTAATTTATTTAATTATAGTGTAGTGTTAGGTGTTATTGTAACTTAGGTTAGGTTTTATTTTACAGGTACTTTTGTATTTATTTTAACTAGGTAGTTATTAAATAGTTAATAACTATTCTACCTAGTTAAAATAAATACAAACTTGCCTGTAAAATAAAAATAAACCCTAAGATAGATACAATGTAACTATTAGTTATTTTGTAGCTATCTTAGGGTTTATTTTATAGGTAAGTACAGGTGGCCCTCGGTTTACGACGGTTCAATTTGCGCCGTTTCAGAATAACGCCCTTTTTTTTTGCTATTGAAAAGCATTGACTGCTATTGAAAGCATTAGCACATGCATACATTAAAATAGCCAGTAGGTGGAGCTGTCCGCTTGTGTTGCAGCAAACACATGCAAAGAAAAGCAAGCCAGACATGATCAATGGATCAGCTTTCAAAGGAACAAGAACTAGCAGCCACTTCCCTTAGCTGCAGACTCAATGCAGAGAACTATTTCCAGAAAAAGGCAAGTGAAAAACGTTTTTCTTAATTAAACTTAGTTTGATGATGATACAGTCTGTTGTGTGATTAAACACAGGCAGGCTGAAATCAGTGTATAACCAGACCTGAGCAATGGAGCCGTTTTTAAAGCAACAAGATCTAGCAGCCACTTCCCTTAGCTGCAGAAAAATGCAAGTAAAAAAAAAACGTTTTTCTTCATTAAACTTAGTTTGATGATGATACATTCTGTTGTGTGATTATTTTGTTTTTGTTCATTAAACTTAGTTTGATAATGATACAGCCTGTTGTGTGATTATTTTGTTTTTGTTCATTAAACTTAGTGTGATGATGATACAGTCTGTTGTGTGATTATTTTGTTTTTGTTCATTAAACTTAGTCTGATGATGATACTGTCTGTTGTGTGATTATTATTTTGTTTTTGTTCATTAAACGTAGTGTGATGATGATGCAGTCTGTTGTATGATTATTTTGTTTTTGTTCATTAAACTTAGTGTGATGATGATACAGTCTGTTGTGTGATTATTTTGTTTTTGTTCATTAAACTTAGTTTGATGATGATACAGTCTGTTGTGTGATTATTTTGTTTTTGTCATTAAACTTAGTCTGATAATGATACAGTCTGTTGTGTGATTATTTTGTTTTTGTTCATTAAACTTAGTTTGATGATGATGCAGTCTGTTGTGTAATTATTTTGTTTTTGTTCATTAAACTTAGTCTGATAATGATACAGTCTGTTGTGTGATTATTTTCTTCATTAAACTTAGTGTGATGATGATACAGTCTGTTGTGTGATTATTTTGTTTTTCTTCATTAAACTTAGTGTGATGATGATACAGTCTGTTGTGTGATTATTGTGTTTTTCTTAATTAAACTTAGTGTGATGATGATACAGTCTGTTGTGTGATTATTGTGTTTTTGTTCATTAAACTTAGTGTGATGATACAGTCTGTTGTGTGATTATTGTGTTTTTGTTCATTAAACTTAGTGTGATGATGATACAGTCTGTTGTGTGATTATTTTGTTTTTGTTCATTAAACTTAGATTGATGATGATACAGTCTGTGTTTGTGTGATAATTTTATTAGGTGCTGTTAGCAAATGTTTTTGTTTATTAAACTTAGTTTGATGATGATACAATCTATTTTATTAGGTTAATAATGCTGTTTCACATTTAAAGTCTTCATTTCAAAGCTTTAAAAATAATGTATTAGGTGTTACTTATGTCAATTTTGAGAGGGTCCTGGAACCTAACTCCCTCACTTCCCATTGACTTACATTATAAACTGGGTTTCAATTTACAACGGTTTCGATTTACAACCATTCCTTCTGGAACCTAACCCCGGCGTAAACTGAGGGCTACCTGTATTTAGTTTTAAATAGGAATAATTTAGGTAATAATATTAATTTTTATTTAGATTTATTGTAATTATATTAAGTTAGGGGGTGTTAGGGTTAGACTTAGGTTTAGGGGTTAATACATTTAGTATAGTGGCAGCGACGTTGGGGTCGGCAGATTAGGGGTTAATAAATGTAGGTAGGTGGCGTCGATGTTAGGGATGGCAGGTTAGGGGTTAATAATATTTAACTAGTGTTTGCGAGGTGGGTGTGCGGTAGTTTAGGGGTTAATATGTTTATTATAGTTGTGGCGATGTCCGGAGCGGCAGATTAGGGGTTAAAAAATGTATTTTAGTGTTTGTGATGCGGGAGGGCCTCGGTTTACTGGTTATTAGTGTACTTTTTAGCACTTTAATTATGAGTTTTATGCTACAGCGTTGTAGTGTAAAACTGTCATGATCCGGTGTACATGCGCTCAGGACACAGACCCTCAGGGCAGTGGTAGGGATTTGAAGACACCGACCCCTGACCTGGGGAAGAGTATCCTGGACATGGATAGATGATATTCTGTGATTCATAGATGCTATAAGTTATTGTAGAATAAATGGATAGTGCAACATTTGTATACAATATTTTCTGACTTCACTGTGATTTAATAGGAGTAGCTGCAGGATTTAATGAGAGAAAAATATAGCAATGTGGATTGTTCAGGCTTCAGAGTAAACTGATAAAAGATTGACACTTAGATGCAAACTAAGGTTTGTTGTAGGTTAACAGTACATAATATTATATAAAGCTGTATGTCAGTATTAAGCACAGGTGATAAACAAGCTGCAAGTTTAGCCATTAATTACTGTTTGTGCATATATTGGAGAATCACATGAAAGCTTTTAACTGAACACATAGATGCAGAGTTCTGAATATGTTAACATATTTGCAGCAGGATATTTCAGCAATGACAACTTGTAGCAGAGAAATAGTTATAAAGTTCTGAGTAAGATGCTGTTGTTGTAATTAAAGAGTAATGATAACCAAAAGCATACTTGTGATTTATAATAAAGTTCAGAGTTTGTTAAGTAGCAGAGTCCAGGAAACAGAATGAAATTATTTGGATACTTGCGATTTGATGATTTTAAGCATTGGTAATAGAAAATGCTGTAGCTTGAAATAGTTTGTAAATTCATGCAGGAAACAGTCACAGACCTCTGTTGATAAGGATCACAACTTCAAAGTTAATGCAAAGCACATTAGACCTGAGAAGGCTTAAAAAAGAGGCTGAGGGAATCAGGTGCATGAATGATTAATCAGGCAGGCAGGCAAGCTGAATGTAAATACTGCCCAAAACCAGCAGTCAGGGAAGGAAGTCTTAAAGGGATAGTGACATTAGGCTGAGATATGTTACAGATCCCCCTCCTTAAAGGTGACCTCCGGGCGCCCAACACAATCCAAAAGGAAAGAGAACAAAAATGATATGGAGAACCGGTAGTAGGTGTATGGAGGTAGTGAGTCCAATCGGAATTCAAGAAAGTAGGGTTGGAGATCTCTTGATTAGTTGAATGACGAAGTAAAGGCCATGGAATTCAGGTATCAAAAGATCTTGATAATGATGAGAGCAAAACTTGAAGTCATCTTTCTTGTAGTCATCGTGAGAATGCATGAACGTAACATACAATGAGCTTCCTACCACAGAATCATCCTGAGGGTTGATAGGCGGATGATCTTCAAAATAGATGACCATGTACACAGCCAATGAAAAGGCGCCCAGTCCTAGCCATATGAATAGGCTTTCCTCAACATCAGAAATAGAGATGCAGCATTCTGGATTGATAACCAGATTATCCACCTTTGTGTCAGAGATTTGAGTATCCTCAGAATTAACCTCTTGTCTGAGGATTAGATATACTCCAAAAGAAAAAGCTATAGCCACTTCTAACCCAATAGCAGGGCTTTCTTTGAAGTAGGAGATAGGAGTGTAGAGTGCAAGATTTGTCCAGTTCTTGCCATCTTATGATTCAATATGAAATGTCTCCTTACTGGATTCGGAATCAAAGAGTGTCCTCACTAGGAACAGGTATATGAATGCCCACACCAGGGCAAGGTTCAGGAATACCCAGATCAGGGCAAGGTACAGGAATATCCTCAATAGGATCAAGTGAAGGAATGCCCTCACCAGGGCAAGGTTCAGGAATACCCACATCTGGGCAAGGTTCAGGAATATCCTCAGTAGGATCGGGTGAAGGAATGCCCATGCCAGGGCAAGGTTCAACTATAGAAAAAGAAAAAGAACCCACGTTAGAGCCAGGAACCATACTCTCTTCTGAGCAGAGGGCAAGGCTTTCTTCAGGGTTCACAAACGAAGAATTTACAAGACCCACTTTAGAGCCAAGAACCATAGAGGTCCATCACTTCAGCTAGTATAGCTTTTGCTCTCACAAGTGTTGTTTTTGTGTGTCCTCGCGGTGGCGAGGCTGTTAATAGGCTGGTCCACATTTTAGTATTAAAATTTCACTTGCACATTTAATTTATGGAAAAATTCGTCACACTGACGAAAAGAAATTCACCGGTGATGCCTGCTAAAGTAAAAGATAAAAAGTCTAAAACAAATGATACTAGTCTTGATGTTACATTAAATGAATTAGCTCCCCCTCCTCTTGATATTCAGATGCTGATAACACAATTATCAGCTGTGTTTTCACCTCAATTTGAAATGCTTAAAAAAGAAATTGCAGGTATGACTACTGAACTGTCGTCCCTCTCCACCGAAGTCAGGCAGTTTTCTGCTAGGATCGGTGAAGCAGAGGACAGAATTTCTGACCTTGAAGACCGTATAAATGCCCAGGAAGTAATCATTCAAAAGCAGGATACCACAATTCAAAGTATGCAATTGCGCCTGGAGGATATGGAGGATCGCTCCAGGCGTAATAACATACGTATTGTAGGGCTTCCAGAAACCACGGAATATGAGGACTTAATGAAATTTACCTCCTTTGAATTACCTCTAGCGTTAGGAATGTCAGCAGACTCCTTACCTTTAATAATAGAGAGAGCACATAGGATAGGTCCTAGGAGAACTCAGTCTGACAGGATAGCTAGGAGCAGAATGTGTATATTCAAAGTATTAAAGTTCCAAGATAAATTGGAATTATTGAAACTTTCTAGAAAGAATGGTCCCCTACAGCTGGGCAATAACAAGATCTTACTCTTCCAGGACTTCTCTAACGAGACGTCCACGAAGAGGAAGTTAATGGCTCCATTCTGCTCACAGCTAATAAATAATGGATTTAAAGCCCGTATGGTCTACCCGGCTAAGGTAATAGTTGAAGATAGGGATTCTACATTTGCTTTCCAGGAGATTGAAGATATCAAAAGATTTATTAGTTTAAAAATCCCAAAATGAAAAGTGATACAGCCGAGTCATGCTTAATTATGAATAGATTAATGGTTGCCAGGTTATGTGTGGTATATATGTGGATGGATGAGGTGTGTGCCTGGAGATGTTATATTGTTTTAAGAATTTTTATTTATTTTTTTCTCTCCTTTTTTTTTTTTTTTTTTTTTTTTTTTTTTTCCCCCTCTCTCACTTCTCTCTCTCTTCTATCTCCATTCCTCTCCTTTTTTTGGGAGAATAGGGGAGTGTTAGTAAATCCAGATTTTAGGAAAAGTAGAAATGATTGAGCCAAAAGATTTTTGTTAGGATGAAATGACTGGATTAAATTTATGTTCTTGGAATGTAGGAGGTATATCCTCCCCTAGGAAGAGAAAGCTTATAATTAAAACTCTTGCTAAGAAGAGACCAGATATTGTCTATATTCAAGAAACCCATCTTACCGACATAGAAGCTGCAAAACTCAAAATTAAATGGGTGGGCGAAGTTATAGCCGCCGCAAGTTTAGACAGGAAATGTGGAGTAGCATTTTTATTGCATAAAGACCTTGACTACAAAATTTTACATATAGAGAAAGATCAAGAGGCAAGATATATTATACTCCAAATTCAAATCAATCAAGTAGTATATGTCCTATGTAATGTGTATGGGCCTAATAAAAACAGTAAAAGCTTCTGGGAAAAAATAAAAATTAAGATCTATCCCTTTGTGGGGGAGAATCTCATCTTAGCAGGGGATTTTAATATGACACTATTTCCAGAATTAGATAGGTTCTGCAATACAGATGCTAAAGTATATAAAAAATTGCCAAATATTTTAGAACATTTTGTACAAAGTTAAAACTGGTCGACATCTGGAGAGTTAAACACCCTGATTCCTTGACATTTACTTGTGAATCTAGAGCCCATAGAACCTTTTCTAGGATCGATTTGTTTTTAATATCTGAGTCTCTTTCAATTGTTCAAACTAGTCCAGGGATTGGTGACATACTGATATCCGATCATGCAATAGTTTACCTCACTTTTCCCTCTCTATCTAATTTCTCGAAAGGAACGCAATCCTTATATTTTCCACGATATCTTCTGAATAGTCCTAGATTTTCGAACTGGCTTAAGCAGAAATGGAGGGACTACTGTACACATAATATTGCTTTCTTCAATAGAATTGAGATTTTTTGGGAGGCGGCCAAGGCTGTCTTACGAGGTGAAATAATGAGCTATTTAATAAATAGTAAGAAAAAGGCTAGGGCTCGAGAATTCCAGCTATCTAATAGTGTGAGAAATGCTTATAGGAAATTTTCTGAGGAGCGCTCTATAAGTAAGTTGAATAAATACCAGGAGGCGAGAAGAGAAAGAGATGTTTTTTTAGATCAGAAATCCCATATTGAAGAATCAAAACTTAACAGTCAATTTAGAGGTCTTTATGGAGATTCAACTAAATATCTAGCAAAATTAATAAAAAATAGAAAGAAAAAGAATTATATTTTGACTATGAAAGAAAATGGTGTATGCCATACGGATTCAATGGAAATTAGTAGGGTTCTGTTCTCTTATTATCAGAAATTATATTCTAAGCAGGATAGTAACGTAGATATACAAGAAAGATTTTGGTCAAAAATAAAGCTACCTCAAGTTCAGGAAGAGGATTTGACATGTCTTAACGCTCCAATTGAGGCAGATGAAATAAAAAAAATGATAGATAAGATGCGATTAAATAAGGCCCCCGGCCCAGATTTTCTACCGATAGAATTTTATAGGATACTAGCCCCAGAAATTATTCCTATATTGGAAAGGTTGTTTAATAGTTACTTCCAGTTGGATAGTTCCATCTCTTCTTACTTCTCAGCCGCCAATATTACGTTAATTCTTAAAAAAGGTAAAAACCCGGAAGAACCAGCCTCTTACAGGCCCATATCTGTGTTGAACACAGATTATAAAATTCTGATGGCTATTTTATCTGACAGGCTCTCCTCATTGCTTGATAACATTATCCACACAGACCAAACCGGTTTTATGAGATCTAGGACCTCTATTAAGAATGTAAGGAAAATAGTTACTTTTCTGGATTATTCTCATTATTTAAATCAGAAAGGAAAAAAGAATTTGCTAAATGATTGTGCGATTCTCTCCTTAGATGCTGAAAAGGCATTCGATGCTATCTCCTGGGCCCATTTAGTTAGAGTACTACAGGAATTTGGCTTTAAGAATCAATTTTTGCAATTTATTCAAAAAATCTATAGAAATCCAATCTCGTTTCTTATTGTGAATGGTCAGCTATCTCAAAGAATCATTTTAGGACGTGGAACAAGGCAGGGTTGCCCATTGTCCCCTCTCTTATTTAACCTGGCATTGGAACCCTTAGCTATTCGTTTAAGAAATGTGTTAGAGGGAATCAGTATGGGCTCCTATATTCTTAAGATCCTGCTGTATGCAGATGACTTATTGGTATTTTTAAAGAACTCCTCCTATTCAATCCCAACCACATTACAATGTCTAGACGAGTTCAGCTCATTTGCGGGTTATAAAATCAATTTCAATAAAAGTGAACTCATGTGGATTAATAAATCCAAAAATAGCTTACAAGATCATCCATTTAAAGAGGTTGAGGCAATAACTTATTTAGGTATAATTTTACATAAAAATCCGAAAAACTGGTATCGGCTGAACTTCTCGCCATTATTTCTTAAGATCATATCAGACTTAGAGTTATGGACGACATTTCCACTATCGATCACGGCCCGGGTAAATTTAATAAAGACATTTATCTTTCCTCGTTTACTTTATCCCCTTCAGAATCTCCCGCTTTTCATTCTTAATAAGGATTTGCGCAAATTATATTCCTGCTGTTCCAAATTTATTTGGAACAACAGGAAATCACGTATTTCTCTAGATAGACTTATGCAATGTTTTGAAGCAGCAGGCCTGGCTTTTCCCAACTTTAAATTATATAATTGGGCTTGCCTAGCTAAAACGGCAATGGATTGGATTGTTGAAAAAGAGTTAGTATCGTCTATAGAGATGGAGACATACATGGTTTTCCCTTGTGCCTTGAAAGCGATATTACATTGTCCTATACATCTTTTACCAACACAGATATTCTCGCTAATTTCCATTAGAAACATTGTGGCGGCTTGGCAGAAGTGCTGTACAAGTTTGGAAGTAGATTATACATTTTCGGTATTTTTACCGATCAGAGGAAATCCTCAATTTTCTCCCGGGCTTAAACAAGTAGTATTTAGAGAGTGGGCTGAAAAAGAGCTTAAATATATTTATCAGATCCTGCCTCAAGATGGGCAATTAATTTCCTTTGGGATTCTTTCTCAACATTTTCAGCTACCTAGATCCAACTTCTTTGCCTATCTACAGGTCCGTCATTTTATTAACACACATAAGTGGGATATGAGTAAATTGAATGCATGGTCGGATATCAATTTATGTTTGCAAAAATTTGCATTAGCAAATCCGTCCATTTCTCTCTTATATGATATTATGCTTTCTAAACAAGCATTAATCTTTTCAGATAAATTGATACTATCTTGGACTCCCTTTTTCCCTACAATTGATTTCGCTAAAATTCAACGTAGTTTGATAAATGTAAAAAAATGTGAAATTCCTAGGAGGTGGAGAGAATCTCACTTAAAACTTGTTAATAACTATTATATTTCCCCTTCAAGACTAGCTAAGTTTTATTCTAGTTGCAACGGGAATTGTCCCCGATGCAATAAACCCAAGGCTGATATTTTACATATGTTTTGGTATTGCCCAAAAATTATACAACTTTGGCGTAAGGTAGAATATTGGTTTAATATACAGTACAAGTCAACTATTACCCTGTCACTTGATGAGATAATCTGGTTAGATGCTCCTGGCAATAGGGGCTTTTATGTCCACACTCTAAATACTATTATACTGGCTGTTAGACATCAAATTCTTAAACATTGGAAGGATACGTCAGTTCCTGGTTTATCTCTGATCTTACAAGAGATTCAAACTCAAATCATACATGAGTCAGTTCACTTAGAAACTATATCAGAAAAGAGAATAAAAACTTTCATAGCAGGCTGGCTCCCGATTATTAAAACATACCCCTTAGCTATACAAAAAGTTATCCTGACGCCATTCTTGTCTTCAAGCTCTTTTATGGATTTTGTAGTCTTAGATCTTTTTCCACATACATGGATAACTAATTATAGAGAAATATAAGGTGAAACGTGTCTGTGGGATATAGGATAATTTGGACACTGAAATTATGGAGAGAGATACGTGAGAGCTCCCCCTCCCCTTCCCCCCCCCCCCTTTTTTTTTTTTTTTTTTTTTTTTTTTGTATGAGTAGGTAGTATGTGGGTGTGAACTATATTGTTCTAATTTGTTTTGAAAAAGAAAAAAAAAGCCAACATTTTGTACAAATTCTGTCATTTGAGAGTATTTTCATTCCAGCTAGTCAATGTATCTATGGAAAAAAAAAGGGAATGTATTTTTTTTCTTTTTTTCTTTTTGTTTGTTGCTACACCTGACCCTATGGGGTATGTAAAGGTGGAATTCTTATTTGATTGTACTCTTTGTTGGAAACAAATAAATGTTTATAAATAAAAGGAGTGTAGAGTGCAAGATTTGTCCAGTTCTTGCCATCTTATGATTCAATATGAAATGTCTCCTTACTGGATTCGGAATCAAAGAGTGTCCTCACTAGGAACAGGTATATGAATGCCCACACCAGGGCAAGGTTCAGGAATACCCAGATCAGGGCAAGGTACAGGAATATCCTCAATAGGATCAAGTGAAGGAATGCCCTCACCAGGGCAAGGTTCAGGAATACCCACATCTGGGCAAGGTTCAGGAATATCCTCAGTAGGATCGGGTGAAGGAATGCCCATGCCAGGGCAAGGTTCAACTATAGAAAAAGAAAAAGAACCCACGTTAGAGCCAGGAACCATACTCTCTTCTGAGCAGAGGGCAAGGCTTTCTTCAGGGTTCACAAACGAAGAATTTACAAGACCCACTTTAGAGCCAAGAACCATACTCGCTTCTGAGCAGAGGGCATGGCTATCTTCAGGATGAAGTATTATTACACCCATTTCTGGGTTAAACAAAGGAATACCCATACCAGGGTCAAAAACAGGAGAGTCCACCTTGATGCCAGGTTTAGTGGTATCATCATGGAAAACAGGGACAGGATTGGCCACTGGGGAATCTTCTTGAAGAACTTTTGTACAAGTTTCAGGGTCAAGAATGTCCACTTGCGTACTTGGTTCAATGTTGTCCTCACAGGATTCAGTATCAGGAATTCCTGTACAGGAAACTGATGTAGTAGAAAATGTAGGTTGGTGCAAAGTATCTCCCAAGGGAAACAATTTCTTAGATGCAGTAACAGAAGAATTTTGAGAAGGTGAAGTGTACTGAAATATGCCACACTCAGGTAGATGCGGAGGAATTGTGACACAAGATTCTGACTGAGAAGTTGTCTGGGGTTCAGCAGGCATACTTATTTGAGTTTGAATATCAGAGCTAAATTCTCCAGGGACTATCTCTGGTAAACTGTTAGATTGTATATCTGGAACAAAATTATCTTTTGTTTCTAGCACAGGATTTATAGACATTGAGGCAGCATGAGTGGGATGCAAGAAATCAATAGTTGGAAACAGTTTTTGTAGTTGTTGTAGAGTCTGAGAAGAGATACCATTAGATGCTTTAAGAACAGACTGAAGGTGACTAGAGACAACATCCAGCTTAGTGTTGACAGTGTCATGAGGCAAGAGAGGGTCTGGCACAACAGAAACTGAAACAGGAGATTCAGGCTGAGTTTCCTCCTTACACTTCTGATTTTCTGTAGGCAGAAAGACTTTCTTCTTCTTTTTTTTTTTTTTTAGAGAACATAGATAACTGATATTTCTTCCCAGTATGAAGCTTCTTAGGTTGCTGCCATTATGGCTTGTAGTAAGGTTGAGAACAGAAATCCTCTTCATCACTGGATGCATAATTCTGATGTAATAAATCAGCATAGTAGTTGAGGGGACCTTTTCTCCAAACAGCAGTCTGTAAACCAGATGTCTTTTCTTCCGGCTCTGAATCCGTCCAATCTAACGAATCCATGGGAATATCAGAAATAGGAAGATCAGTATTTCCATGAGAGGTTTCATGATGGGAGCTGTCTGTATCATCCATATTGTAAATATAACAACCAAGGATGTCATTATAGCCAATAGGTTGAGGTTTTGTCTGAGTTTGTGGCAAATTAAAGTTGCGCTCATACCAGTCTAATGCCAGTTCAGCTGGATCTGTGAAGTCATCCTCCTTGTTGACATATTCAGACTCAGAATCAGTATCACCAGGATAGGAATCACAAACAGGAGGAGTAGATGGTATTCTGGAACAGTAGTCCTGTCTCTTTAAATCTTTAAAGGTCTGAATTTTTTCTGCTGAATCTATGAATGCATCCTCTTCAGTTACATAGTCAGACTCCGAATCAGTTTCACCAAAATGGAAATCATGAACATGGGGAACAGATGAAATTCTAGAAAAGTGGTTCTGTCTCTTTAAATCTTTAAAGATCTGATTTTTTTTCTGCTGAATCGATGGATACATTCTCTTCATTTTCATAGTCAGATTCAGAATCAGTTTCACCAAAATGGTAATCACGAACATGAGGAACAGATGACATTTTAGAAAAGTGGTTCTGTCTCTTTAAATCTTTAAAGATCTGAATTTTTTCTGCTGAAGCTATGGTTAAACCCTCTTCATTTTCATAGTCAGATTCAGGATCAGTTTGACCAAAATGGTAACCACGAACATGAGGAACAGATGACATTTTAGAAAAGTGGTTCTGTCTCTTTAAATCTTTAAACATCTGAATTTTTTCTGCTGAAGCTATGGTTAAATCCTCTTCATTTTCATAGTCAGATTCAGGATCAGTTTCACCAAAATGGTAACCACGAACATGAGTAGAGGATAGTCTAGGAGTACTGTGTTTTTAAATTTTTAAAAGTATGAAAATCTTCTGTTTTTTCTTTAGGGATAGCGTGGGTCTGAGATATGTTGCAATTTTTTATTTTCCTTTGAGGGTCGGTGCATCCACTACCACTGCGGATCCCTTTTTTAGGCATTAACTTTCTGTCATGATCCGGTGTACATGCGCTCAGGACACAGACCCTCGGGGCAGTGGTAGGGATTTGAAGACACCGACCCCTGACCCGGGGAAGAGTATCCTGGACTTGGATAGATGATATTCTGTGATTCATAGATGCTAGAAGTTATTGTAGAATAAATGGATAGTGCAACATTTGTATACAATATTTTCTGAATTCACTGTGACTTAATAGGAGTAGCTGCAGGATTTAATGAGAGAAAAATATAGCAATGTGGATTGTTCAGGCTTCAGAGTAAACTGGTAAAAGATTGACACTTAGATGCAAACTAAGGTTTGTTGTAGGTTAACAGTACATAATATTATATAAAACTGTATGTCAGTATTAAGCACAGGTGATAAACAAGCTGCAAGTTTAGGCATTAATTACTGTTTGTGCATATATTGGAGAATCACATGAAAGCTTTTAACTGAACACATAGATGCAGAGTTCTGAATATGTTAACATATTTGCAGCAGGATATTTCAGCAATGACAACTTGTAGCAGAGAAATAGTTATAAAGTTCTGAGTAAGATGCTGTTGTTGTAATTAGAGGGTGATGATAACCAAAAGCATACTTGTGATTTATAATAAAGTTCAGAGTTTGTTAAGTAGCAGAGTCCAGGAAACAGAATGAAATTATTTGGATACTTGCGATTTGATGATTTTAAGCATTGGTAATAGAAAATGCTGTAGCTTGAAATAGTTGGTAAATTCATGCAGGCAACAGTCACAGACCTCTGTTGATCAGGATCACAACTTCAAAGTTAATGCAAAGCACATTAGACCTGAGAAGGCTTAAAAAGAGGCTGAGGGAATCAGGTGCATGAATGATTAATCAGGCAGGCAGGCAAGCTGAATGTAAATACTGCCCAAAACCAGCAGTCAGGGAAGAAAGTCTTAAAGGGATAGTGAAATTAGGCTGAGATATGTTACAAAAACTCATAACTACTGACTTTAAAATGCGTTAGGACTCTTGACAGGGTAGGGTGTACGGCTCACTTTTTGGCCTCCCAGGACAGACTCGTAATACTGATGCTATGGAAGCCCCATAGACTGTTAACGCTGCTTTTTTACCCTAATGCACAACTCGTAATCTAGCCGTTAGTTTTTAGTGTAAGGCAGGTTAGGTTTTATTTTACAGGTAACTTTGTATTTATTTTAACTAGGTAGCTAGTAAATAGTTAATAACTATTTACTAACTAGTCTACCTACTTAAAATAAATACAAACTTACCTGTGAAATAAAAATAAAACCTAAGATAGCTACAATATAAAGATTAGTTGTATTGTAGCTAGCTTAGGTTTTATTTTACAGGTAAGTATGTATGTAATTTTAAATGGGAATTATTTAGTTAATAATTGTAGGTTTTATTTAGCTTTATTTTAATTATGCTAAAGTTAGGGGGTGTTAGGGTTAGGGTTACATTAGGGTTACTTTAGGGTTAGGTTTAGGGGTTAATATAATTATGTAGTGTTAGTGATGTGGGAGGCCAGAGGTTTAGGGGTTAATAACTTTAGTATAGTGATGGCGACTTTGGGGGTGGCAGATTAAGGGTTAATAAGTGTAGGTAGGTGGCGGCGATGTTAGGGGCAGCAGATTAGGGGTTAATAAGTGTATGTAGGTGGAGGCGATGTTGGGGGCGGCAGATTAGGGGTTAATAACTAATGTAAGTGGCGGCAACATTGGGGGCGGCAGATTAGGGGTGTTTAGACGCAGGGTTTATGTAAGGCTGTTAGGTTTAAACATAACTTTTATTTTCCCTATAGACATCAATTGGGCTGCGTTACAGAGCTTTTCATTCCGCGATCACAGGTGTTAGGCTTTTTTTTAGCCGGCTCTCCCCATTGATGTCTATGGGGAAATCGTGCACGAGCACGTCAAAATAGTGCTTGATTTGTGTACGGTATGGAGCTCAATGCCACCATATCATCCGCACAAGCCGGGTTTTGTAAAACCTGTAATAGCAGCGTTATAGGGATGTGAAATAACGCAGAAAATGTTACGGTCGTTAATTTCCCTTTAGCTCTCAAAACTCGTAATCTGGCTGTTTATTATTTTTTTTTATTTTTTTTTAATACTTCGTACGGGCGGTTCGTTTTTTTGTTTTTTTTAATACTTACTGCAGGCGTTTGTTTTTGTTTTGTAATGCTCCGTTTGCCTTCCCTGCATCCTGGTGGATTCCTATGCTGCATCCTGGTGGATTCCGAAAATGGCAGGGTGGTAAAAGAATCGACCTGCGGTTGATTCTATCACCACCTTGCCATTTTCAGAATCCACCTGGATGCAGCAAATTCTTTTGGCTGCGCGTGCAGCCCACATTCCATTGAGGATGCGTGCACAACTGTCGACACCGATGGATGCGTTACAAATGCGATTATAGTATAGATGTATGTGTCTGTATCTCTTAAAACAAGTTAGTTTAACCTCCTGTTTGCTATATTACAACTGAATTACTGTGTCGTGAAATTATGTAGGTTTGCAAAGTGTGTCACCAACATGAAAAGTTTGGAAAGCTCTGCTGTAGGGGATCGCATTAACTGTTAAATATTGGAGAAATTGCATGACGGAACATGTGTGTCTAACCTAAGAGTTCATAAAACATGTCTGTATATACAGTATATGCTAATATAGTTGAACAGAGATAAAGTGCATGACTGCCCATTGGTGTTTAACTTAAGAATTTATATAAAAATGCTTGTATGTACATATCAGTATAGCTGGATAAAGGTTAAATAGACACTATGCAAAGGTACTTATTCTAAGGATAATGATGTGAAAATTGTTTGAGACTATTATAGACAAAATCAGCAGCCTTATACAAGCAAAATAACAAACTAGTTAAATAGAAATTGCATCAAAGGGTTAACAGACAGACGAATGTTTCGGTGTTTTTAATTCACACAGATATATAAGGCTTGTTTTACATGACAGGGAAATATGTCTATGAGTACGCCTAATACAGCTGAAACGCGTTAGATGCAATCTGTCTGAATTTATCTGCTGTTTTGTTCACCATTAATGCTGCTTTTAAAGATGTTAGAATAAAGATAATGAAGTTTTAATCACTTCCTTCGTTTTGGGGAATTTATTTTCTTCTTGAATATCACTGTTGCATTGCACTATACACAGACAATCTCAGGATACTGCAGCATGTACTCCTGGTCTTCTGTCTCTCTGGGGGTGACATGTGAGACTCACTGTAGCATTGCCCTATACACAGACAATCTCAAGATACTGCAGTATGTACTCCTGGTCTTCTGTCTCTCTGGGGGTGACATGTGAGACTCACTGTAGCATTGCCCTATACACAGACAATCTCAAGATACTGCAGTATGTACTCCTGGTCTCCTGTCCCTCTGGGGGTGACATGTGAGACTCACTGTAGCATTGCAGTATACACAGACAATCTCAGTATAACTGCAGTATGCACTCCTGGTCTCCTGTCCCTCTGGGGGTGACATGTGAGACTCACTGTAGCATTGCCCTATACACAGACAATCTCAGGATACTGCAGTATGTACTCCTGGTCTCCTGTCTCTCAGGGGGTGACATGTGAGACTCACTGTAGCATTGCCCTATACACAGACAATCTCAGGATAACTGCAGTATGTACTCCTGGTCTTCTGTCTCTCTGGGGGTGACATGTGAGACTCACTGTAGCATTGCCCTATACACAGACAATCTCAGTATAACTGTAGTATATACTCCTAGTCTCCTGTCCCTCTGGGGGTGACATGTGAGACACACTATAGCATTGCCTTATACACAATCTCAGTATAACTGCAGTATGTACTCCTGGTCTTCTGTCCCTCTGGGGGTGACATGTGAGACTCACTGTAGCATTGCCCTATACACAATCTCAGTATAACTGCATTATGCACTCCTGGTCTCCTGTCCCTCTGTTGATGACATGTGAGACTCACTGTAGCATTGCCCTATACACAGACAATCTCAGTATAACTGCAGTATGTACTCCTGGTCTCCTGTCCCTCTGGGGATGACATGTGAGACTCACTGTAGCATTACCCTATACACAGACAATCTCAGTATAACTGCAGTATGTACTCCTGGTCTCCTGTCCCTCTGGGGGTGACATGTGAGACTCACTGTATCATTGCCCTATACACAGACAATCTCAGTATAACTGCAGTATGTACTCCTGGTCTCCTGTCCCTCTGGGGTAGCTTTACCCTATACACAGACAATCTCAGTATTACTGCAGTATGTACTCCTGGTCTCCTGTCCCTTTGGGGGTGACATGTAAGACACACTGTAGCATCCCCCTATACACAAGCAATCTCAATATAACTGCATTATACACTCCTGGTCTCCTGTCCCTCTAAGGGTTACATGTGAGACTCACTGTAGCATTGCCCTATGCACAGACAATCTCAGTATAACTGCAGTATACACTCCTGGTCTCATTTCCCTCTGGGGGTGATATGTGAGACTCACTGTAGCATTGCCCTATACTCAGACAATCTCAGTATAACTACAGTATGCACTCCTGGTCTTCTGTCTCTCTGGGGGTGACATGTGAGACTCACTGTAGCATTGCCCTATACACAGACAATCTCAGTATAACTGTAGTATATACTCCTAGTCTCCTGTTCCTCTGGGGGTGACATGAGACTCACTGTAGCATTGCCCTATGCACAGATAATCTCAGTATAACTGCATTATGCACTCCTGGTCTCCTGTCTCTCTGGGGGTGACATGTGAGACTCACTGTAGCATTTCCCTATACACAGACAATCTCAGTATAACTGCAGTATGCATTCCTGGTCTCCTGTCCCTCTGGGGGTGACATGTGAGACTCACTAAAGCATTGCAGTATACACAAACAATCTCAGTATAACTGCAGTAAACACTCCTGATCTCCTGTTCCCCTGGGGGTGAAATGTGAGACTCACTGTAGCATCGCCCTATACACAGACAATCTCAGTATAACTGCATAATGCACTCCTGGTCTCCTGTTCCTCTTTGGGTGACATATGAGACTAAATGAAGCATTGGCCTGTACACAGAAGATCTCAGGATACTACAGTATGCAGTTCTGGTCTCCTATCCCTCTGGGGTGACATGTGAGACTCACGGTAGCATTGCCCTATACATTGAAACCCTCAGGATAACTACAGTGTGCACTCCTGGTCTTTTGACCCTCGGAGGGTGACATGTGAGACTCACTGTAGCATTCCCCTATACACAAGCAATCTCAGTATAACTGCAGTATGTACACCTGGGCCTCTAGTTATCAAGCCGTCAACCTCAAATACAGGGAGTGCAGAATTATTAGGCAAATTAGTATTTTGACCACATCATCCTCTTTATGCATGTTGTCTTACTCCAAGCTGTATAGGCTCGAAAGCCTACTACCAATTAAGCATATTAGGTGATGTGCATCTCTGTAATGAGAATGGGTGTGGTCTAATGACATCAACACCCTATATCAGGTGTGCATAATTATTAGGCAACTTCCTTTCCTTTGGCAAAATGGGTCAAAAGAAGGACTTGACAGGCTCAGAAAAGTCAAAAATAGTGAGATATCTTGCAGAGGGATGCAGCACTCTTAAAATTGCAAAGCTTCTGAAGCGTGATCATCGAACAATCAAGCGTTTCATTCAAAATAGTCAACAGGGTCGCAAGAAGCGTGTGGAAAAACCAAGGCGCAAAATAACTGCCCATGAACTGAGAAAAGTCAAGCGTGCAGCTGCCAAGATGCCACTTGCCACCAGTTTGGCCATATTTCAGAGCTGCAACATCACTGGAGTGCCCAAAAGCACAAGGTGTGCAATACTCAGAGACATGGCCAAGGTAAGAAAGGCTGAAAGACGACCACCACTGAACAAGACACACAAGCTGAAACGTCAAGACTGGGCCAAGAAATATCTCAAGACTGATTTTTCTAAGGTTTTATGGACTGATGAAATGAGAGTGAGTCTTGATGGGCCAGATGGATGGGCCCGTGGGTGGATTGGTAAAGGGCAGAGAGCTCCAGTCCGACTCAGACGCCAGCAAGGTGGAGGTGGAGTACTGGTTTGGGCTGGTATCATCAAAGATGAGCTTGTGGGGCCTTTTCGGGTTGAGGATGGAGTCAAGCTCAACTCCCAGTCCTACTGCCAGTTTCTGGAAGACACCTTCTTCAAGCAGTGGTACAGGAAGAAGTCTGCATCCTTCAAGAAAAACATGATTTTCATGCAGGACAATGATCCATCACACGCGTCCAAGTACTCCACAGCGTGGCTGGCAAGAAAGGGTATAAAAGAAGAAAATCTAATGACATGGCCTCCTTGTTCACCTGATCTGAACCCCATTGAGAACCTGTGGTCCATCATCAAATGTGAGATTTACAAGGAGGGAAAACAGTACACCTCTCTGAACAGTGTCTGGGAGGCTGTGGTTGCTGCTGCACGCAATGTTGATGGTGAACAGATCAAAACACTGACAGAATCCATGGATGGCAGGCTTTTGAGTGTCCTTGCAAAGAAAGGTGGCTATATTGGTCACTGATTTGTTTTTGTTTTGTTTTTGAATGTCAGAAATGTATATTTGTGAATGTTGAGATGTTATATTGGTTTCACTGGTAAAAATAAATAATTGAAATGGGTATATATTTGTTTTTTGTTAAGTTGCCTAATAATTATGCACAGTAATAGTCACCTGCACACACAGATATCCCCCTAAAATAGCTAAAACTAAAAACAAACTAAAAACTACTTCCAAAACTATTCAGCTTTGATATTAATGAGTTTTTGGGTTCATTGAGAACATGGTTGTTGTTCAATAATAAAATTAATCCTCAAAAATACAACTTGCCTAATAATTCTGCACTCCCTGTATGCTGGAATTCCGCAGCGTATTTGTGGCGAGGCTGATTCGCCTAAGTTATCATGCCCTACAGACCGGCAAAAGTAGAATTTTGTGACGTAATCTACGATCCGCCGGACTCAGTCCTACACAGATCGATTCTTACGTCACTCCAGATGTGCCGAACGCAAGTTCGGCACATTCTGACTACTTTTGCTAGTTATCAAATGACTAGCTGGTACGCTCAGCACTTTTCCGGCCCAGCGTACCTGGTTTTCAATCTGCCGCCCTGGAGGTGGCAGATCCCATAGGAATCAATGGGAGTCTGACCATAGCGAAAGTTTATGTTCGCTGCTGCCCGACATCCCATTGATTCCTATGGGAAGTGTCTGCACCTAACACCCTAACATGTACCCCGAGTTTAAACACCCCTAATCTGCCCCCCCTACACCGCCGTGACCTATATTAAACATGTTAACCCCTAAACCGCCGCTCCCAGACCCCGCCACCACCTACATAATACCTATTAACCCCTATCCTGCCCTCCCTATACCGCCGCCA